>NW_024740330.1:0-12021 GCF_018991925.1 Homarus americanus | reverse complement strand
ATATTTTCCTATTGTCTTATTATATATTAATAACAGAAACGCTGCCGCCATCCCGGAGGCTTTACATTGTCTCACTGTTCATTCCCTCCACAATTCTTCCTCGTACTTCTTCTTCTTCTTCTTCTTCTTCTTCTTCTTCTTCTTCCATGAATACTTTATTAACGGTGTATGTAAGTTTCACCATGTTTTGCACGACAGCGGTAGAGCAAAGTATATTTTGTTAGCAATAAACCAAAAGCATATTTTATGGCCTAATCATCACTACACAGAACACCACCCATAAAGCATGATACTAGTAGACCACAAACTGCTATAAACACCCAAAGCATATTTTATTGCCTAATCATCACTACATAGAACACCACCCATAAAGCATGATACTAGTAGACCACAAACTGCTATAAACACCCAAAGCATATTTTATTGCCTAATCATCACTACATAGAACACCACTCATAAAGCATGATACTATTAGACCACAAACTGCTATAAACCCCCAATAATATACTATACTAGTGACTATAATTGTGTTACCCAATATTATACGAAATAATACTATAAAACATAATAATAAACACACTAATAGTGTATATTAGTTGAATGCACAATCTGATGAGAAGTCAAAAAAAAAAAAACAACATAACAATAACCTAGAAAGAGTGTAGAGTATTTTTGTGCAAACTATTATACTAGTAGATGGTCTAAGATAACTGTATGTGAAGGAAAAGGTGTGCTCTCCACTCAAACTTTCTTTTTATGAAATCTCCTACTCCCCAGCTGAGCGGTACGCCCAATGGGAAACAAAACGTGGCACATAACACGCCGCCCGCCAGCTCTGGCTCGGTGAATAGGACTCAGTAATCGGGCGGAGTATAAACAACACCGCCGCCAATGTGCTCCTCCCATCTCTGAGGAAATCTGGTGGGCAACTTAGTATTATATTAGTATGTAATAATAATAACACTAACAATAATAATAATAACACTAATAATAATAAGAATAATAATAATATTAATAATAATAATATTAATAATAATAACATGCAATTACATTTTATAACACATACTAACAAAATAGTGTATAGCCTACTATACTTAACTATAATAGGTTAGGTTGCGTAGGAGGATCTAAAAAGTACAGTAGTATATACACACACACACACACACACATACATATAGACAACAAACTAAATTAGAAACCACACGTCAGTGAAGTTATCAAATCCTCCAGTTTCTGTCTCCACCTCCTACGCCGACTCAAGTCCCTCGGTGTTCCTGCACACGAGCTCCTCAGTGTTTACACAACATTCATACTTCCCAAGCGCACCTATGCCTCCTCCACCTGGTCTTCCTCCCTAAATGCCACACAACGTAAACACCTAGAAAAAGTGCAAAAGAGGCCATGCAAGATTATTCTCTACCCTTCCTACTCCACATATCAAGAAGCGCTCAACACACTGACCGACCCTTTAGACTCTCACTGACCATCACCACGACCTCATCTGCAAATTTGGTAAGAAGCTTCTACACCATCCCCGACACCGGCTCCTACTACCACCTGAGATCCCTAGTCCGAGAATTGCTCTTCGACACCACAACCGCATCCAGCCCATACGTGCACGAACTGATCTCTATAAGAACAGCCCAGTCCCAACCATTGTAAAAATTATCGATAACTTGTAATAAATCAGTGTACTCACTCCCAGTAAACACTACTCCTTGCACTGTCACTATGTTGAAATGAACTGTAGTTTGAGCTTTTCCCCAGCTAGTTATTATATGTCTTATTTGTGTCACTCATGTTATTTGTATATTATTTGTAATTCGTAACCCATTCCCCAAATATGTAACTGTATATTTTCAGCCTTCTGGCTGCCAAGCTCTTTCAATAAACCGTTAATTATTATTATTATTATTATTATTATTTATATGTTGGTCCATACCAACTCACTCCCCTGAACCCTCCTCCCCACCGGACTATCAACAAGTTCTTGCCATAAGGTACTATCTCATTTGGCAAAGGAATGGAACCAGTGATGAATAGTGGTGAACAGTGCTTAACTCAGTGAAAAACAACTCGGCAGTTGAGTCCTACCCAAGCTAGCTAACCACCTTCACACAGTGAGGTCCCAGGTACCCGGTTATACTTCCCCTGAGACTCCACGATAGAGAGGCCTGGGACCACACCTCACCCACTTGAATGAGTGAGTCATGTGGACCACGTGGTGTCCCCAAGATGCTACGACACCACGTAGTGAATGTTTTGCTACAGCATCATCATGTGAAGTTCCTCATAACACCATCTGTGAGGTAACTGCTACATCCTCAGGCCCCTCATAACGCCATCTGTGAGGGAGTTACTACACTACGTGTCTGGTGTTCAACACCTCACCTTACATGATCTATGCGTGCAAACATTAATCTGTATGTTCACTGTGTGCTCCTTCACCTTTCTATAATGAGGGCTTTTGTTAAACCACCAATGTATGTACTAAGTCAATTGTGTCCAATGTATACTTTCGAAAAGCCCTTGTTTGGGTTAGGTAGGAGAGAGTAGTCGTCATTATTGTCCAAGCCACATTATTTATTTCTATATATAAGTAATGTAGGCTGGTTTTTAAATACCTCAATCCCCTAACGGTGCTGTTTGTATATTAAGAAATACCGAAGCCATACAGTACAACACCAGCGAATATGAAGTATCACTGTAACCGGCAACTGTTACTCACTCATACCTACATACATATATACATACATACATAACATGCTAGTGGCAGGGGGGGATTGAAGTGAATTTTAGGAGGATAGAATAGGTGCAGTGGCTAAACAGCGCTTGCGTGAGGGACTTTAAGCAGCAACTCGCCTGGATGCGGCAGGATAGAGTCAGGTCAAGCGTCCGGTGCATGTTGGGTTCCGCCATGGTTTTTCAGTGTTTGGTCGGCTTGATTGTGTGTGTTGTTTTCTTGTTTGGAGGAAATGTCTTGGTATTCTTCTTCTTAGCTTGAAGTTGATTTTCTTCTAACTCTTCTCCTCTTGTTGTTCGTCTTCCTCGTGTCTGCTATCATTCTGTAAAGACTCTCTATATGTATGTAGGTATGAGTGAGTAACAGTTGCCGGTTACAGTGATACTTCATATTCGCTGGTGTTGTACTGTATGGCTTCGGTATTTCTTAATATACAAACGGCACCGTTAGGGGAGTGAGGTATTTAAAAACCAGCCTGCATTACTTATATATAGAAATAAATAATGTGGCTTGGACAATAATGACGACTACTCTCTCCTACCTTCCCCAAACAAGGGCTTTTCGAAAGTATACATTGGACACAAATGACTTAGTACATCATAAATTGGTGGTTTAACAAAAGCCCTCATTAGAGAAAGGTGAAGGAGCACACAGTGAACATACAGATTAATGTTTGCACGCGTAGATCATGTAAGGTGAGATGTTAAACACCAGACACGTAGTGTAGTAACTCCCTCACAGATGGCGTTATGAGGGGCCTGATGATGTAGCAGTTACCTTACAGATGGTGTTATGAGGAAATTCACATGATGATGCTGTAGCAAAACATTCACTACGTGGTGTCGTAGCATCTTGGGGACACCACGTGGTCGACATGACTCACTCATTCAAGTGGGTGAGGTGTGGTCCAAGGCCTCTCTATCGTGGAGTCTCAGGGGAAGTATAACTGGGTACCTGGGACCTCACTGTGTGAAGGTGGTTAGCTAGCTTGGGTAAGACTCAACTGCCGAGTTGTTTTTCACTGAGTTAAGCACTGTTCACCACTATTCATCACTGGTTCCATTCCTTGGCCAAATGAAATAGTAGCTTATGGCAAGAACTTGTTGATAGTCCGCTGGGGAGGAGGGTTCAGGGGAGTGAGTTGGTATGGGCCAACATATAAATAATAATAATAATAATAATAATTAACGGTTTATTGAAAGAGCTTGGCAGCCAGAAGACTGAAAATATACAGTTACATATTTGGGGAATGGGTTACGAATTACAAATAATATACAAGTAACATGAGTGACACAAATAAGACATATAATAACTAGCTGGGGAAAAGCTCAAACTACAGTTCATTTCAACATAGTGACAGTGCAAGGAGTAGTGTTTACTGGGAGTGAGTACACTGATTTATTACAAGTTATCGATAATTTTTACAATGGTTGGGACTGGGCTGTTCTTATAGCGATCAGTTCGTGCACGTATGGGCTGGATGCGGGTGTGGTGTCGAAGAGCAATTCTCGGACTAGGGATCTCAGATGGTAGTAGGAGCCGGTGTAGAAGCTTCTTACCAAATTGGCAGATGAGGTCGTGGTGATGGTCAGTGAGAGTCTAAAGGGTCGGTCAGTGTGTTGAGCGCTTCTTGATATGTGGAGTAGGAAGGGGAGAGAATAATCTTGCATGGCCTCTTTTGCACTTTTTCTAGGTGTTTACGTTGTGTGGCATTTAGGGAGGAAGACCAGGTGGAGGAGGCATAGGTGAGCTTGGGAAGTATGAATGTTGTGTAGACACTGAGGAGCTCGTGTGCAGGAACACCGAGGGACTTGAGTCGGCGTAGGAGGTGGAGACAGAAACTGGAGGATTTGATAACTTCACTGACGTGTGGTTTCTAATTTAGTTTGTTGTCTATATGTATGTGTGTGTGTGTGTGTGTGTGTGTGTGTGTGTGTATATACTACTGTACTTTTTAGATCCTCCTACGCAACCTAACCTATTATAGTTAAGTATAGTAGGCTATACACTATTTTGTTAGTATGTGTTATAAAATGAAATTGCATGTTATTATTATTAATATTATTATTATTATTATTATTAGTAGTAGTATTATTATTATTATTATTGTTATTATTATTACATGCTAATATAATACAAAGTTGCCCGCCAGATTTCCTCAGAGATGGGAGGAGCACATTGGCGGCGGTGTTGTTTATACTCCGCCCGATTACTGATTCCTATTCACCGAGCCAGAGCTGGCGGGCGGCGTGTTATGTGCCACGTTTTGTTTCCCATTGGGCGTACCGCTCAGCTGGGGAGTAGGAGATTTCATAAAAAGAAAGTTTGAGTGGAGAACACACCTTTTCCTTCACATACAGTTATCTTAGACCATCTACTAGTATAATAGTTTGCACAAAAATACTCTACACTCTTTCTAGGTTATTGTTATGTTGGTTTTTTTTTTTTTGACTTCTCATCAGATTGTGCATTCAACTAATATACACTATTAGTGTATTTATTATTATGTTTTATAGTATTATTTCGTATAATATTGGGTAACACAATTATAGTCACTAGTATAGTATATTATTGGGGTTTATAGCAGTTTGTGGTCTAATAGTATCATGCTTTATGAGTGTGTTCTATGTAGTGATGATTAGGCAAATAAAATATGCTTTTTGGGTGTTTATAGGCTTTTGTGGTTCACAGTATCATGTTTTTATGGGTGGTGTTCTATGTAGTGATGATTAGGCACAAAATATGCTTTTGGGTAAGGAGGTAGCAGTTTCAGGTCTACTAGTATCAGTTTTATGGGTGGTGTTCTATGTAGTGATGATTAGGCCATAAAATATGCTTTTGGTTTATTGCTAACAAAATATACTTTGCTCTACCGCTGTCGTGCAAAACATGGTGAAACTTACATACACCGTTAATAAAGTATTCATGGAAGAAGAAGAAGAAGAAGAAGAAGAAGAAGAAGAAGAAGAAGAAGAAGAAGAAGAAGAAGAAGAAGAAGTACGAGGAAGAATTGTGGAGGGAATGAACAGTGAGACAATGTAAAGCCTCCGGGATGGCGGCAGCGTTTCTGTTATTAATATATAATAAGACAATAGGAAAATATGTTGTTGTCTCTACCTGTATTATTACCTTTGCGATAGCATGGTTCAATTTTGGGAGGACAGAGGAAGGAGCAGGAGGTTAGGAAGGGAGAGATAGTGTCTGTGATCCTCGGGTCACCACTCGTCGGATTGTGTCAGTTCAAGTTTAGAAGCTCCAACAACTTTCCCTGAATACGAATTGGCAACCTTTCGATTTACAACAGGTACCTACTTACTGCTACAGTAGGTGAACAGGGACCAAGGGGGCTAGGAATAGTGTCCAAACAACTTGCTCCTGCCTGCCTGTGTGATGTAGTCGTGGCCAGAATTAGGTTAGGATACAGACACATCTGGCAAGTTAGTCACGCTGTACCCATACCGGAACACTCAGCATGTAAACTTTGTGATACACCTTTAAAGCACTATATTATTGAATGTGACACTGTCAAAGACTTCAGGCCACCTCACTTATTGTATCTTGAACTATGTCATTACTTCATTGAGGACATTACATTCTTGCTGTTTATCCCAAATTGGCTAGCTAGCTAGCCCACACTGATTAGTCTACAATTACAATATGACTCCAATGTATGCTGCTGGTAAATGTGTACTGTCAATGAACCAGAGTGAAAATAAGGTCGCCTCCCTTGCTGCTGCTGCTGCTGCTGCTGCTGCTGCTGCTTCTTGCGCCCTTCTAAGTCCCGTTTAAGTCCCCACCCCAGGCCCCCGCAGTACCCCTTCACATCTACAACATTCAAAAACAATTTCACTCAATTTCCACAATACTATGCTAATTACACGTAAAATAGAGTGTTATCCTGCAAAACGTTGATGTCGTATATTTCTCTCTTTAAGTGATATCCTGTGGCTCCGAAAGGAGCCTGTTTGGTTAGGTTGTCTTGTGTGAACGAACCTTGGGTTCTTATTTCTTCTCTGTCTTCTTGGGGAGGAGCACAGCTTGGATGTTAGGAAGGACACCCCTTTGGGCAATGGTGACTCCAGACAGGAGCTTGTTCAGCTCCTCGTCATTGCGAATGGCAAGCTGAAGATGACGCGGGATAATGCGGGTCTTCTTGTTGTCGCGGGCGGCGTTACCGGCCAGCTCGAGCACTTCTGCTGCCAGGTACTCCATGACGGCTGCAAGGTACACAGGGGCACCTGCACCAACACGCTCAGCCTAGTTGCCTTTACGCAAGAGACGGTGGATCCTACCCACGGGGAACTGGAGTCCGGCCCTGCTAGAACGGGACTTTGACTTGCCCTTCACTTTGCCTCCCTTGCCGCGTCCTGACATGTTGCTGCTGCTGCTTTTCGTGATAGGAGTTAAATTTCCGCCCGCCACCTTGGTCTTTTATACCAAGCTCAGGATCAGGCCAGGTGGCCGTCTCGCGGACCCAACCAATGTAAGAGAGCCGTAGCTGCAGCCCGTCTGATCCTGAGCGGCCCGCTCGGTATATAAGGAAAAGTTAGTCGGGCCAGTTTTCAACAGTCTGCTCCTGAGCGTCCCGCTGAACGGACGTCTTTCTAGACCGCTCACTGCAAAGCCAGCCAGCCTATCTCTTACTTTCGACAAACTGCACTATAACTTCAACATCAACCTCATTACCATCACTTCACACAACCGGGAAGCTCGTTCCAGACAACGCCCTTTCTGTGCCTCCCTACTGATCAGGGGTGACTCCTGATCAGAGGCGGCCCTGACTGGGAGATCTGTAACGGTTTTCCGTAGCGGACTCGGGCCGCGATCCCACTGGTGCACTTGCACCCTTGGCTATTTCTCCTTGATCTTCCTTCTTTTTCGCTCTGGCCTGGGGACCTGCACCCTAGAGGTGTATTCGTCCTTGGGTCCCCCCTGTAACTGTTCACCTCCACGGTAGGAGATTGTGAACACGAAAGGGGGTAGGAGCAGAACCCCCCCCCCCTCCGCCGAGCCTTCCTGGGAAACCGTGATCGTGCGTGTTCCACCTAGGAAGGGGGTCGCAATCCTTAATCCTCCACCCTTCCCCTAATAGGTACACTTTAAGCTCACGTCTATAAGTGAGCACATCACCAACAATAGGGATATAGGCTCCCCTAACGGGGCTTCTGGGTGAGTGACACAGGAACCACTCCACGACCACTCGACCAGCAAGTGGCGGTGGGGAGTGCTGTAATTCCTGTGTTTAGGTTGCTCGCCTGGAATAGGTAGGGTGCCGGTAAAAAACCACAACAAGACTGATGCCACGGAAAACGAATTAAGCAATGACTAGGACAACTGGAAACAGGATACGGGTACGCTCCCTCTTGGGGGGCGTATCCGAAAAACGCAAGGAGGAACTGGGCATACTACTGTGTGCCCAGCTAAACATCAAATTCGCCGCGCTAATCGAAACAAAGGACTCCTACATAGTCCTTTGCCTCGAAGAAAAAGATGTAGATAACATGCTGTCTGTTGAATCAACAAAGAAATTAGAAGAACAAGGGTTCGAAATTGTAATACCACCACAACTACGAGCCAAAAAATCCATAGTAATTAAAAGGGTTGATAAGGACATACTGGTACAATCACCAAGGAATATTGCCAATAATATAGAAGAAAAGAACACATGGGCCAGAGTTGAAGAGGTTGTGCTGATGCCTGGTGCCCCTACCATGATGAAGGTCAGGTTTGCAGAGATCTCCATGGCACAAAAAGCCCTAGAGAATGGACTCTGTATTTCCCACTACCATCTCACAAAGTATCAAATTGAGCAGGAGGAATTTTTTACAATAACACCGTGCTGGAACTGTTATAAATATAATCATCTAGCCATAAATTGTCCACTAAAGGACAAGAAGATCTGCTCCGAATGTGCATCAGAGGGCCATACTTTCAGAGAATGCTGCAACAAAGATAACCCCAAATGCCTGAACTGTGATGGGGAACACCGAACACTAGCAGCGCGTTGTCCCATAAGGAAAGACATAATCAAAAACCTGAGAGAAAAAGAAAGGACAAATAAGAAGATTGAAACAGACCCCAACAAAACATACGCAGCAATCGCAAAGCTACAAGACACCACTACCAAAGTCCTAAATAAAACTAAAGAAAATCCCATCATGCAACCGACATACCTCAATCTAAGTGAAGGATTACCTTTCACAATCCTAGCAAGTATCATCCATGCACACCTTAACAACATTGCAGAACCAGGAAGCTTCGGAAAAACGATCAGAGAAATGTTTGCTGCAAACAATCTACCGGAGGTGAATTTTCCGGACGACGCCCCCTCAACAGAGATATTTAAAATTGTCACAGAGAGTAGCCTGGGAGTAACAAAAGCACAGAAGCACATAACTAAACTAGACACAGAAGAAACCATCATGGAAACAGACCCTATCACCCAAGCAGTCACACCACACCACACCACACCACGCCGCAAATCATCAGGTTCCACAACTCAGCAAGCAGAGAAATTAAAACCTGCAAAAGCTGACCCAACCAAACCGAAAACTAGTAAAGAATCCCTACCTGGCCTTCGTGCCCCCCCACCCTCATCAAGTGATGTGCAACCAGAAGAATTAGGCAACGAAATCGGCATCCGATTCTACTCAGTTAACACACCACCTACAATAACAAATGACAGACTTCTCCAGGAAATAGAGGAAGGCACAGTAAAAGTTACCTACGAAGATGATAGGGTAGAAGAATCCTACATAGAACAACTGATAAATGCAGGACTTATTAACACCAAATACAATAGAATTGAAAGAGTAGATGCAATTAAATTTAAGAAAATCAGAACGGGATTGAAGGAGGAAAGGAGTGGACACTCGCCAGGAGATATACGAGCCAGCAGACACCCTACACCAAGTTCTCGGGACCCACGACTACTCAAAACAAATCATTAAAGATAATCCAGCACAACGTCCTAGCCTGGAATTCGGCAAGGAAATCAGAACTCACCAACATATACAGCACATTAGACCCTGACATCATTCTTATCAACGCACATGGTAGGAAAAATAGTGAAAAAATCAAGATCTTTAACTACCATGTACATCAAATGAACATACACGACGAACCACATGACGGAATAGCAATAGCTATAAAACGCAACATACAATACAAAATCATTGACAACTTTCAAAGTAACTTTCTTGCAGCCGAAGTAAATACAACAAGAGGCCCAATAACTATCGGAACTTCATATTTAACATTCAGAAGGCCAATATTCCCTACAGGGGACATCTTAAAACTAATGAGGCAAAACAATCCAGCATACTTCATAGGAGACCTCAATGCTAAACACACAACCTTAGGAAACAATATTAGAAACCCAGGAGGAAAAATCCTCCATGCTCTCATCGAACACGGGACAATAACACACCTCGGGCCCGACTTCGCAACTTACGTATCAGCCGGTAACTCTGGGAAACCAGACATTGTTTTAACCAATAGGCATCACCATCTAAACGTACATCTAAAAGCTCAACCCACAACAACCAGTGATCATCTACCCATAATAGCAACTCTATCCACATCCCCGATACAAATTCCATCAATCCCAAGATTTTCACTCAATAGAGCAAATTGGGAAAAATTTAAATCGGATCTTAGCAACAACGAACCAACACTACTACACAACAAAGACACAACAGAGATTGACAAAACACTGGATACATGGTACAAGGAAGTAATAACAGCAATGAAAAACAACATAACAACATACCCTACATTACCACATGCACAATTAACATATGAAGAGAAAATTATCCAAACTAGATTCACCAATCTTTATGAAAAACAATAGCAAGCTTTAAGAACAAAGCACCTGGCATAAACCAAATTAATAAAATCGTACTACAAAACATTCCTCAGTCTATGATCAAACAGCTTACAAATATATACAATGCCTCACTTGCAACTGGCTTCTTCCCTACCAAATTTAAAATAGCCAAAATCAGACTCACCCCGAAAGCAGGAAAGAATCATACCCAAGTAGACAATTACCGACCTATCTCACTACCGGAAACACCCGGAAAAATATTGGAAAAAATAGTCAACCACCGACTCAGAAATTTTCTAGAACCAAGAAAACAAATATAACCCGAGACAGCGCGGCTTTCGGAAAAATCGAGGAACCAACACAGCAATAGCACTAATATACGAATCAATTGCAAATGCTGCAAGTAACAGAGACCAATGTAATATAATTCTAAGAGATGTGTCAAAAGCATTTGATAAAGTCTGGCATGAAGGATTGAAGTTGAAAATAATCAAATTGGACATGCCTTCCAATATCACAACACTACTATGCAATTTCTTAGACAACAGAAAGGCCAAATTAATCATCGACAACCATCTAGGACAAACTTTCAACCTTCATAGTGGAGTTCCCCAAGGCAGTAATATATCGCCGACATTATACACTGTATACACAGCAGACATGCCGCAACCACGGCAATCAGAATATATAGCATACGCAGATGATGTTACACAGATAATCAGGTACCCGGGAAAATCCAAACAAATGATGGCCATTAGAACATGCAGAGAAATAGAGTTAATAAACAACTATGAACGAAAATGGAAGATAAAAACCAATGTCCAAAAACTCCAAATAATTCACATCGCAAAAACGAACCCATGCCCTATTATTATCAACAATCAACAAATACCATATGTTGCCAAGGGAAAAACATTAGGACTCAAGATATCCAGAAGCGGAATAATCCCTCACATCAATGAAAGAATAGCTATGGCAAGATCACAACTTACAAAACTCAGAAGATTCCTCCAACTGGACACCAACACGCAATTGCACCTATACAAAGCACTGATCAGACCACACTTAGAATACCCCCCGATACCTCTGAACACAATCTCAAGAACCAATCAACTCAAATATCAAGCAGTGCAAAATATAGCCCTCAGAAGAGCGGCAAAACACCAACCACCATACACACAAACAGTACAAGACATACACACAGAACACGGCATAGACCCACTCAACATCAGAATACACACCCAAGCAAATGTAATATGGGAAAAAATCGAGCAAGAACAGGATCCCATACTAAACCAACTAATTGAGGAAAACAACAACACATCGCACGGATGGTGGCCTAGAAGCAGGAAAAATGATAACGAAGAACCAGAGCCTCTATATACAAAATAACAACAAAATAACAATAAGAAATAACAATAAAAATAACTAAAAGATGGGGATCATCCCT
>NW_024740329.1:0-7535 GCF_018991925.1 Homarus americanus | reverse complement strand
GGATAATCAAGCAACCAGTTCGGATAATCAAGTAACCTACAGTACCGATAATCAAGCAACCAGTACGGATAATCAAGCAACCAGTTCGGATAATCAAGTAACCTACAGTACCGATAATCAAGCAACCAGTACGGATAATCAAGCAATCAGTACGGATAATCAAGTAACCTACAGTACCGACAATCAAGCAACCAGTACGGATAATCAAGTAACCTACAGTACGGATAATCAAGCAACAAGTACGGATAATGAAGTAACCTACAGCACCGATAAACAAGCAACCAGTACGGATAATGAAGTAACCTACAGTACCGATAATCAAGCAACCAGCACGGATAATCAAGTAACCAGTACGGATAATCAAGTAACCTACAGTACCGATAATCAAGCAACCAGTGCGGATAATCAAGCAACCAGTACGGATAATCGAGTAACCTACAGTACCGATAATCAAGCAACCAGTATGGATAATCAAGTAACCTACAGTACCGATAATCAAGCAACCAGTACGGATAATCAAGCAACCAGTACGGATAATAAAGTAACCTACAGTACCGATAATCACAACCAGTACGGAGGACTGGCAATTACAGTAACATAATCAAGCAAACCAGTACAGATAATCAAGCAACCAGTACGGATAATCGGCAACCTACAGTACCGATAATTAATCACAACCAGTACAGATAATCAAGCAACCAGTACGGATAATCACAACCAGTACGGATAATCAAGTAACCTACAGTACCTATAATCGCTAAAACTAGTACAGATAATCAAGCAACCAGTACGGATAATCACAAACTAGCATGGATAAATCAAGAATTAATTCGATAACAAGAATTAGCTCTGTTAAGTATTGTGAGTACCGTTATGACCTTCTACACTATATAGTCCCAGTATTGTCACGCCTCAGTTTAAAGATGCCCATATTCCTCCACTCCACTTCGCTCATTCTCTCCACTTCACCACTCCACCCCCCACCCCCCTCACAACGATGACTCTAACATTTGCTAATTCCTTAACTTAATAATAATAATGATTAAAAAAAAAGAAGATAATAATTAATATGTTAAGTCTTGGTCGTGACGTTTTTCTGCATTAGAGATTTTAACACTGATAAGGAAAACAAATTGTGTATTTATATAAACTTTATTCTTATTAACGATCATATTTAGATTTTAAGATGTGTGTGTGTGTGTGTGTGTGTGTGTGTGTGTGTGTGTGTGTGTGTGTGTGTGTGTGTGTGTGTGTGTGTGTGTGTGTGTGTGTGTGGTTTCATATCTTAACAACAATATTGAGGTACCGGGTTATAGTGTTACAGCTAATAACTACGATAACACTATAGAGGTTAAGATGATGATACATGACAGGTGAGTAGGAGGATATATGACAGGTGAGAGGAGGATAAGACAGGTGAGTAGAGGATAACATGACAGGTGAGTAGGAGGATAACATGACAGGTGAGTAGATGATAACATGACAGGTGAGTAGAGGATAACATGTGACAGGTGAGTAGGAGGATAACATGACAGGTGAGTAGAGGATAACATGGACAGGTGAGTAGATGATACACAGGTGAGTAGAGTATAACATGACAGGTGAGTAGATGATAACATGACAGGTGAGTAGATACAACATGACAGGTGAGTAGAGGATAAATATGACAGGTGAGAGTAGAGGATAACATGACAGGTGAGTAGATGATAACATGAGACAGGTGAGTGGATGATAACATGACAGGTGAGTAGATGATAACATGACAGGTGAGTAGATGATAACATGACAGGTGAGTGGATGATAACATGACAGGTGGTGATGATAAATATGACAGGTGAGTAGATGATAACATGACAGGTGAGTAGATGATAACATGACAGGTGAGTGAATGATAACATGACAGGTGAGTAGATAATAACATGACAGGTGAGTAGAGGATAACATGACAGGTGAGTAGAGGATAACATGACAGGTGAGTAGATAATAACATGACAGGTGAGTAGAGGATAACATGACAGGTGAGTAGATAATAACATGACAGGTGAGTAGAGGATAACATGACAGGTGAGTAGATGATAACATGACAGGTGAGTAGATAATAACATGACAGGTGAGTAGATAATAACATGACAGGTGAGTAGAGGATAACATGACAGGTGAGTAGATAATAACATGACAGGTGAGTAGAGGATAACATGACAGGTAAGTAGAGGATAACATGACAGGTAAGTAGATAATTACATGGCAGGTGATAACAAAATAATAACAATAATAATAATAACATTTGCTATACCTTATACCTGTGTAAAAACTATATATAAACTGCTGTAATATCACACACACACACACGCACACACGCACACACACACACACACACACACACACACACACACCTGCCAACAACTTATAGAAAATTAATTTACCAGATCTGTTGTGAATACTAAAAAAGAAATGATACCAAATACTGTAAACATGGATGAGTGACTCGACATCGCCTTCAATTCCGGAAATAAAATTAATCTTGGCTACTCGAGGGTGGGTGAGGTGCGGTGAGGTGCGGTGAGGTGCGGTGAGGTGCCTTGTGTCCTACAGGTTCACTGGTGAGAAATTTTCTTCTAGTTCATTTTTTTTTTTATAGTTTGGTTAAAATTCTTGTGACCCTCTGTATACATGATGACCTTCTGTATACATGATGACCTGTATACATGATGACCCTCTGTATACATGATGACCTGTATACATGATGACCTTCTGTATACATGATGACTGTATACATGATGACCTCTGTATACATGCTGATGACCTGTATACACATGATGACCTTCTGTACATGCTGATGACCTGTATATGATGACCTTCTGTATACATGATGACCTGTATACATGATGACCTCTGTATACATGATGATCTGTATACATGATGACCTTCTGTATACATGATGACCTGTATACATGATGACCTTCTGTATACATGATGACCTGTATACATGATGACCCTCTGTATACATGATGACCTGTATACATGATGACCTTCTGTATACATGATGACCTGTATACATGATGACCCTCTGTATACATGATGACCCTTCTGTATACATGATGACCTTCTGTATACATGATGACCGTCTGTATACATGATGACCCTCTGTATACATGATGACCTTCTGTATACATCATGACCTTCTGTATATATGTTGACCTTCTGTATACATGATGACCTTCTGTATACATGATGACCTTCTGTATACATGATGACCTTCTGTATACATGATGACCTTCTGTATACATGATGACCTTCTGTATACATGATGACCTTCTGTATACATGATGACCTTCTGTATACATGATGACCTTCTGTATACATGTTGACCTTCTGTATACATGATGACCTTCTGTATACATGATGACCTTCTGTATACATGATGACCTTCTGTATACATGATGACCTTCTGTATACATGTTGACCTTCTGTATACATGATGACCTTCTGTATACACGATGATCCGTCTGTATACATGTTGACCCGCTGTATACATAACCCTCTGTATACATTTTGACCAGTTGTACAGTATACATGACCCTCTGTACACATGTTGACCCGCTGTATACATAACACTGTATACATGTTGACCCTCTGTATACATGACCTCCTGTATACATGTTGACCCTCTGTATACATGACCTTCTGTATACACGATTACCCCCTCTGTATACATGTTGACCCTCTGTATACATGACCCCCTGTATACATGTTGACCCTCTGTATACATGACCTCCTATATACATGTTGACCCTCTGTATACATGACCCCCTGTATACACAAGTGTTGACCCTCTGGTGGCACAGACCCCCAGTACATACAAAGGATTCCTCTGTATACATGACCCCAGCACATGGTGACCCCTCTGTATACATGTGACCTCCTGTATACATGTTGACCCTCTGTATACATGACCTTTCAGAGACACGATTACCCCCTGTATACATGTTGACCTCTGTATACATGACCCCCTGTATACATGTTGACCCCTCTGGTATACATGGACCTTATATACATGTTGACCCTCTGTATACATGACCCCTGTATACATGTTGGACCCTCTACATGACCCCTGTATATGTTGACCCTCTGTATATGACCCCTGTATACATGTTGACCCTCTGTATACATGTGACCTGTATATACATGCTGACCTCTGTATACATGACCCCTGTATACATAAAGGATCTCTCTGTATACATGACCCCTGTATAAGGTGCTGACCTCTGTATACATGACTCTGTATACATGCTGACCCCATACATGACCTCTGTATACATGTTGACTCCTTCATATACATGACTCTGTACATGTTGACCCTCTAGATACATGACCCCTGTATACATAAAGGACCTCTGTATACATGATCTCATTAAGGGTCGGCGTCACAGGAGAGGTAACCAGAAGCTTGACCTGATTAACTCAGCTTTGTGTTGTGTTTTGTATTTCCAGCCGAGTAAGCAAGGAGAGGTGATTATATTAACATGATGGAGGAGGGGGAAGGAGGGTGAGAGGGAGGGGAGAGGAGGGGGGACGGGAGAGAATGGGGGAGGAGGGTGCTGGGGTTGGGGGTATGGGTAGGGTAGGTGATGGATTATCGGGAAAAAGTTAGGGGGAGGGGGAGGAGATGTGAGGGGTGCAGCTAAGGATAGGGTGAGGGGAAGGGGGAGATGAAAGGGGTGCAGCTAAGGGTGGGTTAAGGGGAAGGGGGAGTTGGGAGGGATGGGGCTATAGGAGTGTGGTGAGGGGAGGAGAAGGTAATGGAAGGGATATAGCTAGGGGTGGGCTAAGGGGATGGGGGAGATGGAAGGGTGGAGTTAGGGTGAGGTGAAGAGGAGCAGGAAGAGAGGGGGGGGGGGAGGGGAGGTGTCCAGGCATAATGCATTGTGTTTGGTTCAAGGGAAGGGAGGGGAAGGGGGACTATTTAATGACACTCAAAACAGTTTTACCTGACAGTATATTTAAGAGATCACCCTCACGATACAGTCACCACTTAAGTGATAACTGTACCTGTACCGTACACTTTATTGATTCTGTAGCTATATAGGGTATAAAGAGAGTTACTGTATCTGTACTTTTAACCTAAGACCCTGTGCCTGCATTGATCCCCTACATAAAGAAAATACATACATACATACATACATACATCTATACATATCGAGAACACTGTATACCGCCCCCTGTGTCACATGGCCGGGCTGGTGGTGTCTGAGATCGAACCAGCGACCTTTAGAACAGAAGATGAGTGTTGTTACTGAGCTGCCGCCTCCTTTTATTATTATTATTATTATTATTATTAGTATTATTATTATTATTAGTATTAGTATTAGTATTAGTATTATTATTATTATTATTATTATTATTATTATTATTTTTATTATTATGTATGTACCTGCATTAGTATACTTCCCCTCACCTCACACACGAAGCTACACACTAACACTACTATTTAACAGCTGAATCACAGTGGAAAGTGCACAGATAATCTTCCACATGTAAAGGAAAAAATAAATAAATAAAAAAATACTTTGGAAATGCTTTAGAGAATTTATCAAGATTTACGTCATTTCTCGTTGTTTTCCTGATGTACTGGTGGGGGTGGAGTGAGGTGGAGTGGGGTGGAGTGGGGTGGAGTGAGGTGGAGTGGGATGGAGTGAGGTGTAGTGGGGTGGAATGGGATTGCATATGGTGGGTTGGTGTGGTATATAGGTGGTGGTGACGAGGTGATGAGACGGGGTGCTTGTGGTGAAGGAGGGGGGGAGGGCGAGTTACCTGGTTGTGAATTACAGTGTTTCAATCCCCTTACACCTGAGATACACTACACTACACTTGGCGTAAACAAAACAAAACACTCGCTGTCATTGTCTACCATTATATAAGGAGGACGGGTGGTACTCGTTCCCTTAACAAAACCATTTCCTCTCACATGTTCGTAAACTAAACTCGTGAATAATAAATAAGAAGCTTTCACTCTGATATCCAGGAAAACCTTGAGAGATGAAAAATAATAATGGTGAATGGAAAAAAAAAATTAAGCCTTTGTGGATGTGCTACAAAGAACACAGTTTAGTAACGTCCAGGTGGTGAAGGATGTGTGTGTGTATGTGTGTGTGTGTGTGTGTGTATGTGTGTGTTGCTATCGTATGTCCAATGTTTAACCTAACCTAACCTAACCTAACCTAACTTAACCTAACCTAACCTAACCTAACCTAACCTCCCCTTCCATCTCTTTCCCACCAACCTCTCTCAACCCACCTCTTCCCATCAACCTCCCCCATACCACTCCCCCCTCCCCCCCCAAACCACCCCTCTCTCTCACTTCCCACCCCCCCTCACCCCCCCCTCTGGTGGTGGTGATACAGCATTATCATTATAGTACAAGTACACTTTCATGACAATTACATTGAAGTACATTAGTCAATCAGGGCCAGAAGGTCGATAATTACGTGTACACTATAGTTGAGGGTAATGGAGCGATAAGATTTTAGTACAATTATATTTCATTACAAGTACAAACGTCAGATGGTTGAAAGTACACGTACACTCGTAAGGAAGGACGATAGAGTAATACATACACAGTAAAAGTACAGTATTATGACTAGTACAGTTTAGGTACATCAACCAGCTGACGACAGGTGGCTTAAAATTACGTTTGTTTACTCGGCCAGCTGGTGGAGGACACGTGGGTGGCAGATGGGGACAGTAGGTGGACTTGATTCATCCATATGTATGTATGTATGTGTGTGTGTATGTATGTGTGTGTATGTATGTATGTTGTATGTATGTATGTGTGTGTGTGTGTATGTATGTATGTTGTATGTATGTATGTGTGTGTGTGTGTATGTGTGTGTGTGTGTGTGTGCAATCGATCACAGCACTATACGGATATTACTGTTGTGTGTACGTGGTGTCGATCACAGCTCTAAGGACATTACTGCTATGTGTTACTGCAGTGTACACGTAGGGTCGATCACAGCTCTACGGACATTACTGCTACGTGGTGTCGATCAGAGCTCTAAGGACATTACTGCTACGTGTTACTGCGGTGTACGTGGTGTCGATCAGAGCTCTAAGGACATTACTGCTACGTGTTACTGCGGTGTACGTGGTGTCGATCAGAGCTCTAAGGACATTACTGCTACGTGTTACTGCAGTGTTCGTGTAGGGTCGATCACAGCTCTACGGACATTACTGCTACGTGGTGTTGATCAGAGCTCTAAGGACATTACTGCTACGTGTTACTGCAGTGTACGTGGTGTCGATCAGAGCTCTAAGGACATTACTGCTACGTGTTACTGCAGTGTTCGTGTAGGGTCGATCACAGCTCTACGGACATTACTGCTACGTGTTACTGCGGTGTTCGTGTAGGGTCGATCACAGCTCTACGGACATTACTGCTACGTGTTACTGCAGTGTTCGTGTAGGGTCGATCACAGCTCTACGGACATTACTGCTACGTGTTACTGCAGTGTTCGTGTAGGGTCGATCACAGCTCT
>NW_024740328.1:0-18294 GCF_018991925.1 Homarus americanus | reverse complement strand
GGTGTAGAGAAGCAGTCAGTCAGTCTTGGTGTAGAGAAACAGTCAGTCAGTCTTGGTGTAGAGAAACAGTCAGTCAGTCTTGGTGTAGAGAAACAGTCAGTCAGTCTTGGTGTAGAGAAACAGTCAGTCAGTCTTGGTGTAGAGAAACAGTCAGTCAGTCTTGGTGTAGAGAAACAGTCAGTCAGTCTTGGTATAGAGAAACAGTCAGTCAGTCTTGGTGTAGAGAAACAGTCAGTCAGTCTTGGTGTAGAGAAACAGTCAGTCACAGTCAGTCTTGATGTAGAGAAACAGTCACACTCAGTCAGTCAGAGATGGAAAACAGATGACTGGTCGACTGTACATTTAGTAGAATCGACCAGTTAGCTGTGGTTGACTGAAACAGACTGTTGAGGATATAGATGGAATCCTTAGCTGTGGCACATTTAGACTGTTAACTGTTGTGGCATTAGCTTAAGAATACAGTTGTTGATGCTGTAGCTGTAGTGTTGTAGGAATTTCAGTAGCACTTAAATTATCTTCTTGATTATAATTTTTTGTAGATTCATAAGCCAGTCCAGTACAATCCAGTTCAGTTCAGTCTAGTTCACTCCAGTCCAGTCCAGTTCAGTCCAGTCCAGTCCAGTCCAGTCCAGTCTGTTTGATATTTATGTTGGAAAATGGCGTCTGTGAATGTAAAATAAATCAATATACTGAGAATGTCTTGTAATGAATGTTTAAGACAAACTATTTAAATGTGACGACGTATTTTATTAACTAGGAAATAATTCTACATAGAATAGATTTTGAAAAGTAACTGAGTTTCTCATTGGTTTATTTCGTATTGAGGAAATTATTATTACAGATTAATTATCAGACATAACTCTAAAACGTAACTAATCCAACGTAACTAATCCAACGTAACTAATCCAACTTAACCTAATCCAACCTAAACTAACCCATTTTATCAACTTTCATATTTTTTTTGGTCTGTTACTGGTGGAGGTTAAATCCTGGAGGAATATAATATAATGTGCGTATTAATTATATTCGCAGTTGTATGAGAGAGAGAGAGAGAGAGTATCTAACCCCCGCCATCTTGTGAACGCGACAACATATAGAAATGAATTTTGATGAAAATCGTTTAGTGAACCAGCTCTAGGGCGCGCGAGTTCGATATAATCATTATTTTCCCTCCATATTTTGGGGAGTTATGGGCCATTCTGTCCCTACGGCACCGGGGACACCCCTACACGCTCGCTGTCAACGTAGGGGCATTTTTTCTGATGCCCGTAAATAGTGGTCTTATTCTCAGGTGTTTTATCATTAGTTACTTACCTGAGTTTTTTTATGATTTGGTAATATTTTGCGTGATATTAAAATTATTTATGTTTTGGTAGGATATATAAATTTCTATTAGGTTTTGTTCAGTTTATCTATCGTGCCTTAGATAAACGGTAATGTTATGTATACTACGTTATTATAGGCAGTATATGTTGTTATGAGTGTGTGTGTGAGAGTGAAACTTGAGTGTCATCCTAGATATGTATATGAGGTGGATGACTGGATGAATAAGTGGATGACAGAACTTGTGGGTGACAGTAAACGTGGATGACATGAAGTGTATGGGTGAGTAAAGAGATAACAGAGTATGTGGATGACAATAAGTGTATGGTTGATTAAATGGATGACAGTACAGTATGTAGATGTTAGAGAATATGGATGATAAAGAGTGTGGATGACAAAATATGAATGACAAAGTATGGCTGACAGAGAGTGTGGGTTGACAGAGCATGTGGATGACGGCAAGGTTATGACTAAGGAAACGGATGACAGAACAAGTAAATAACAAGAAAACTACTGAATCACATCATATTGTTTTTCTTAATAACCACTAAAGGATGTCAGGGCGTGATTTATATTTTGTTTACATGATAATTGACTGAATTCACTGAAGCGTCATCTGTCAGTCAACTCTATAAACCTTTATCAGTTAATTCATTATTTATATTTAATGTCTCAGAAAATAAGATCTTGTATAATATTTAAGAGGTTGTTATATTAACTGACATATTACCAATACTTATTTCATTATTGTATTATACAGAGGAATATTACCAAATCATCATTATTTTTGGATATATTTATTTTCTTTGTCATTACAGGTGAGTAAATATCTCGCTATAATGTTACGCAGAAAATTAAAACCAAAATTCCTTTTAACTTTTACTAATCTTTACTCAACAAAGGTAATGGTGTTAGCTTAAGGTAACCTATAATGACTTTTTAAGATCAAATATAATTGTTAGGATTACTTAGGCCTAATTGACTAAATCTAATAAAATGGAAACTAAGGAAAGAAAATTGGGTCTAATTAAAATTATCTTTATCCCAATTAAACCTAACCTAACCAACCTTCCGTTAACTAACCTAACCTCACCTTACCTCCTTACCTCACCTTACCTCCTTACCTCACCTTACCTCCTTACCTCACCTCACCTCCTTACCTCGCCTCACCTCCTTACCTTACCTCACCTCCTTACCTCACCTCACCTCCTCACCTCACCTTCTTACCTCACCTCACCTCACCTCACCCCACCACGCCTCCTCACCTCCCACCTTACTCCCACCTCCCTACTCCCACCTTATCTCACCCTACCTCCCCACTCCCCCACCTCACCTCCTTACCTCACCCTCACCTCCCCATCTGCCCTCACCTCCCTACCTCGCCCCACCTCCTTACCTTACCCCACCTCCCCACGCACACCACCCTCACCTTCTACCTCACCACCTCACCCTCCCACCACCTCCTTACCACGCCCCACCTCCTTACCTTACCTCACCTCCTTAGCTCACCTCACCTCCTTACCACGCCTCACCTCCTTACCTTACCTCACCTCCTTACCTCACCTCACCTTAATCGTCCCATTTACACCTATTACACGTTCATCAGATCATTCACACGAGAGACGCATTTTACCTGTTTATTTACCATACAAATGAACGAATTATTTTTGCAATAATTCTAGAGGAAATAATTACAATTTCCCTCAGGTAATACAGGTTGGGGACAATGTGTTCAGGCCTGAGTTTGTTCATCGTATTCCAGAAATGAACACCTTTGAACAATTACCACCTGGTGTATTAGATAATGAATTAGGGCTTATGGATACACCTAGATGATAATTCTTTGGGTGAGTAATAAATTATTAATAAAATAATTATAATGTCAATACTAAAAGAGGTATTGTAAGTTATTTGTTTTATTTACA
This sequence comes from Homarus americanus, assembly GCF_018991925.1. Taxonomy (NCBI): domain Eukaryota; kingdom Metazoa; phylum Arthropoda; class Malacostraca; order Decapoda; family Nephropidae; genus Homarus; species Homarus americanus. The sequence goes on along the minus strand of NW_024740328.1, from coordinate 15,046 downwards.
GAAAAAAAAGATTGATGTATAATCTGGGTAATTATTTTAACGTATAACATCAATGAGTCAATTTACTTAAAAAAATCCAAATCAGAATTCTTAAAAATTTTAATTCGGTAAAATGTTGAAAATAAAATCGTACCATGATTGTCTTAAGTAGAAAAATATTAATAATCTTCCATTAATTAATTTATTATTATTATCTTACCTAAACATTACCGAAAGATTTTATTGGTGTTCATTTTACTTACTAAAACCATTCGAGGAAATTTGTATGATAATTATCTAAAAAAAGTAAAGTAAAGCCTTACCGAATAATTTTTCTCTTGATTAATGTGAAATAATTACTAACCTAAGCTAACCTAACCTTAAACCCTTTGAAATAAGTGACCTTTGAATTGGGAATAAGTAAACGGATAAATTAACGTAATCTGATGTCCATTGCTATATTGTTAAAAGATATTAATTTCCCTATATATTTCCCTCACAAACACTGAAATTTCCCCACAGGTAACACAGGCAACACAGGTATATGTTGCGGAGTGTGTGTGAGTGTTGTTCAGTCGTATATCAGGAGTATTCAATCACCAACCTCTTGCTCTATTAAATAAGTGTTGTGTTGGCGATAACTTAAGGGTCATGTATACCCAGATTTATTATGTATATGTATGATCTATACTGTATATACCCAGATTATGTAATACTGTATATATGATCTATGTATACCTAGATAGTAATATATATGTATAATAGTTATGGATACTAAAACAATTGAAGTAGTAATTTTTTTTTGTATGTGAGAAATAGACTTGACACTCAGAAGACACTCACTTCCTAAACAAGCACTTGAGTCTAAAGCACTTGAGTCCACCAACTACACACTTTTCCTCTTCTAATATCTGGTAATCACTTCAGTAGAATAAGTTGCTAATGGTCTAAAACAGGAGAATATTTTTTCAGAATATTCGTCTTCCATTTCTGTTCTACCCAGAGGAATATTTTCAATGTATCGGTAATACTCTTATGTGATATTACAAGTCGGGGATATTTGATTTTTTTTTTATCTTTTCGAAAATATAGATAAAAATGACCTTTTAATTCAATTGGGTATTTATCTCGATTCATATATTCTGTATTTTAACGTGATTCATATTCGGGTTTTTCATAATATTAAATAAAATTGCAAATATAACTTTACCAATATCGATAAACTAGTAACAAGATCGGAGGTAAGTATTCACAGGCAATGATAATTTATTCCAGTGAAACCAAGTTTGTTAACCTAACCTAACCTGACCTGACCTGACCTCACCTCACCTAAACCAGAGTGACCGTCGGGCTGCCAGGAACAGCTAAGTAAATATGATGTATTGTGGTTGCTTCCTTATTACATTATATTTCTACAATGTTCAATTTTACAGTCAATTCCTCTTAAAAATTTCATACTCTTCTCATTGTATTAGTAAAGATTTGGGACCATGTGTTCACCTCCTGGGATAATTCACTCTACTTCACTCGCCTTCATTAATGCTGTTTGGGACGATGTCTTCAATATTGTGTTATAATCTATCCAATCATCACCTGAATTATTTACCTGTTAATCTTCAGTATCAGTGAGAATTATAAGACTTGTAAAATAATTATGTTTTTTCACTTAATATTTCTTTCAATATTAAGTAATGTTATTTTATCAAAAACCAGGTGGAAGTGTTATGGATTTGTTGTTTATTTATTCCCTTTACTAAAACAAGTCATTATGTTTTTTTTAACTCTAATGTAAGAAAAGTAAATTTATTAATTTCTTTTAACCTAACTATTTATTTCCTAGCTAAGGTGATATAATTGCCAGGTTTACGTAACATGAATATCAGTTCGTAAATAAAATTAAACTCAATGGGGAGGTTAATTTAATACAACTGATTCACCAATGATCCTAAGTTTAATCTAATTGAACATAATCTAACATGACCTAACATAACATAACATAACGTAACCTAACGTAACCGAACGTGTCCCGGCAGTTAGTGGACCGTATTGCTTGAGGCGTTATTTTTTGGAATATATTTCTCCGATTGAACTGAAATTTTATGCAAGTGACAGGTAGACACAGGTAACATAGGTAGACATAGGCAGTGACAGGTAACGGGTAGACACAGCTAAACATGGGTATATAATAGGGTGTGTCATAGGAGGGAAGATCAGCTAAAACTAATGGCCCATCACTTTTTGGTAGATTTTAGTGTATATAAACAGAAAATAATTTCAGTTTCAATATTTTGCAACCTTTTGCTTGGTAAATTTTAGCGTGAAATTTATCGAAAATCTAACGTACAGCTGCATTAGTGCATTACAATTAAATAGTGAACATTGCTTTCTGACTTCATTCTTTAACAACCCAACTAACAATATTTTTTTCTGTTTCAGATTCTGATGCATTTATAAGTTGATAATATTTGCGATGGCTGCTTGTGTCAGAACGAGGAACAAAAAATCCAGCCATCTCAGTCACTATCTTGGGTCTGGGAGAGAGCTCCTGAAGTCGGAGTTGCTTACATTGAGAGATGCTTTGAGATACGGTGTTTTAATCAGGCAAATCAGTGAAAAGAACCAAGGAACTTACACAAACAAAGACATTGCCAGTGATATGACCAGTTGGCCCTTGGCACAGTACACTCTGGCTAACGCTCAGTACATGCCTCCGCCTCAACAACAAGTCAGAAGAAGGATTAGTGAGAGATTGCTAGCTAAAGTTGGGAAAAGGCAAGAGATATCTCTCTTGGGGAGAGGAAAACTTGCAGTTAAGGACAGCTTTGCCAAGCAACTGGACCAGTTATTTGACATAATTACTTGCAAGTGCCCAATTATTCTCTGTCCTGAGTTTGGATGCGATCGTGACTGTAAATCCGAGGCCCACATCTCCTGTATTTGCAAGCGTGAACTGAAGATTCCTGTGATCGAACTGGCATTTGTCAAAGCACAGAGAGAGAAGACTGGCAGTATAGGGGCTCTCATGATTTCGAGCCAAGATATTCCGGAGTCCAAGAGACAGGAGGCTGCCACAGAGAGACAGAAGAGGAGAAGAGTTGCCGAGGAAAAGAGACTTGAGAAGGCCCAGGGTGAGGTAAAAGGCCGATGATTGGAGTCAAGCTGATTCAGAGTTTAATGATCTCCCCATGGCTGGGATCCGAGTGCTGACCAGAGAATGGTGACTTTGTCCCTAACCCAGAAAATAATGATCCCAAACCTTCCAGGCATAAGATTCGGAAAATAGGAAAGATATCCTGAGCATAGCCTGGCCAGCATGCGACACCACACTGGTCTCAGAGAAACTGCAGAGATAGCAACAGCTGCCTGGATTGACGGTGGTTTGATAACACCTGATGATGTTCACCTGGTGATAGAGATCATAACAAAGTAAGGAGAGCACAGGAGAAACTTGTCAGTAACCTAGAAGAGGAGTTTGATAAGGGGATAAGAGAAGATGAATCAATTGTTTGTTCTTTGATGGAGAAGGGATGACACTAAAGTGTTCATGAAAGTTGGGAGATTCTGACAAGTTGTTCCCTGCCATGGTGAAGGAGGAACACTACTCCTGCTGCAGTGAACCAGGAGGGAAGTATTTGCATTTCACTCCAGAGAAAGATGACACTGTGTGAAACCAGCTGGAGATAGTGGCAGATACCAGAACTGGCTCAGAGAGAGGAACGTAGACCAGACCCCTGCAGGCCATTGGAGGGACAGCACCAACACGAACACACAGGTGGCAATACAGTGGATAGAGTGAAGATGGGAGGAAGCTGGTCTGGATTGTTTGTGACCCCACACCAACGAGTTGCCACTCAGACATCTGATCCAGGAGCTGATGGCAAGACCTTCAAAACAAATGACGGTCTGGTCCTCTTGGCAAGATGCTGGACTCTGCCACTGAGTTAGAAATAAATCCGAGCTTTGAAAAAATCACAGTTGGCCCTCCACTCGTTGAGCTTGCACATACTGTCATTGACGACCTGAGTACTGACCAGTATTATGGTTACATGATTTGCAGTGCCATCAAAACTGGGGTCATGGCTGATAGACTTGCTTACCTGCAGATAGGTCCAGTCTCACATTCTAGGTGGCTCACAACGGCTCTCAGGTTCTGCAGAATTTGGGTCGCTCATCATAAACTGAAAGGGAACCAGCTTCACAACCTGAGACTTATTGTCCAATTTATCGTGAGTGTCTACTTGCCAAATTGGTTCAACACGAAGGTCAAGTCATCGTTCTCCGAAGATCCGAGGCATGTTCTCTTCCAGCTTGAGCTCCTGAGGAGTCAGCCAAGGAAGGTTGTTCAGATTGTGGAGCAGACTGTGAGGAGATCTTCCTGGTATGCTCATCCCGAGGCAGTTCTGCAGACAATGCTCTGCAGTAAGGATGAGGAGGAGAGAAGAGTGGCAGTCAAAAAGATCTTGGATATGAGACTTATGAGAGGATCTGGGCATGACGAATCAGTTGGTGACGATTCCTTCAGGGTCAGGAAGACTCCTGAAGTCAATCTAGGTGCCAAGACCCTCACTGATCTCATAGATCTGGATAACATCCAGGCTGACAGTGAGCCCCCTCTAACCTGCAGCCTCACCAATGTTCAAGTCAGAGCTTTCCTGGACAACCCCATGCATGTCCCTGCCTGGCCCTCGCACACCCAGAGTATAGAGCGTTGTGTACAGCAAGTGAGCGAGGCCAGCAGTCACGTGTACAGCCAGGAGAGGAGGGAAGGCTACATCCGAGCTCAGGTGGTCAGCAGGGAGGTGATGAGTAGAAACAGAAGCAAGAAAGACATGTTCTCTATGGTGTGCAGCAATACCGGGTCGTAGTAGTAAACCGGTTTTTGTATTTGATGATTTTGTTTTCTAAAGGAATATTAAATTTAATAAATGTGTCAAGATCATTCGTTTTACTATTCTGGATCATTTTCATCCTAATAAATTAACCTGATACATTTACTTTACTTTAAATAAGCTATTTAGTGGTGTTGGTAAAAGGGTGGGAATACTGAATTTTCATAAGATTTCAAGTTAAAATTTACCTAGCAAAAAATGAAAACGTTTCAAATCTGAAGATATCACATGATTCTGCACATAGAACTACATCATTAATACAATGGGCCGATTTTTCAAACTCAAAAAAAAAATATTCGCCTCCGTATGACACACTTATGTACCATAGGTACATAGGTAACACAGCCAGACGCAGGTAGACATAGGTAACACAGCTAGACGCAGGTAGACATAGGTAACACAGCTAGACGCAGGTAGACATAGGTAAATACAGGTAGACATAGGAGACGCAGGTAGACACAGGTAGACGCAGTAGACATAGGTAAACACAGGTAGACATAGGAGACGGTAGACAGCAGGTAGACGGGTAGACATAGGTACAGGTAGACATAGGAGACGTGGTAGACACAGGTAGACGCAGGTAGACAGGTAAATACAGGTAGACATAGGAGACGCAGGTAGACACAGGTAGACGCAGGTAGACATAGGTAACACAGGTAGACATAGGAGACGCAGGTAGACACAGGTAGACGCAGGTAGACATAGGTAACACAGGTAGACATAGGAGACGCAGGTAGACACAGGTAGACGCAGGTAGACACTGTACTGAGATAACTAGCCCTAACACACCCTAACCCTACTGTACTGACATTACTAGCTATGACATCTCCTATCCTTCCTATTTTAGACCATCACTAGAACCTTATATACTTCCTGTGGTGAGATTTACTAGCCCTAACCCCTCCTATCCCTCGTGTCCTAGAACATCTATCCCTACCACACGTTGCCACATACTCAATACACCTGTCTGTCTCCCGTGATAGCCGACCCGAAGCTCTTTCCGGTGATGGATAAATATTTCAGACATACCGAAACGCGCATGCGTGCGTAGTGTCAACAAAGGCTGTAAGAGACTGCTCTTTAAAATTCGTATTTCTGACGAATTCAGAGCGTCTACCAATCCCAGCCTGTGCAGACAACTATAGTAAGACCCAGATATCAGCACAGTGGCATATATTTTTTTGTTACTTTTGGACTTTGTCATTTTTTGGGGATAAAACATCTGGTCCTACCACCCGATCCCTCTGAGCAAAGTTTTTCAAGTTTGCGCATGCGCAGTGTGATAGTGTGACGTCATTACCACTCCACCTGACTGCAGTGTTGCCAACGTGCCCTATGCCTGCCGTTAAACGCTCCCGTTCGTTGGAAACGGCGGCAGTAGGTGACAGTGATGCTGACGACTTTCTTCTTGAAGACACGTCAAAGAAGAAGCAGAAACCTCAGAAGTCAGGGTCTCCAGCAGGGGCCACGGCTCCCCCTTGCACCCTTTCTGGGGCTGTAGAGGGTGGACTCCTGTCATCGGGGTCCCCAAGTGAGCCTACATGTGGCTCAATGACCGACCCTCCGCCGACGATGGACATAGGGGATTCCCTTTGTCTCCCTGCCCCGTCGCGCCTTCGTCGTCTCGCCTTCCCTCGGGACTTGCCTCTGAGCACACGGACGACCTGGTTCTTCCGTCACTGCTCTCCACTTCAGGACTCAACACTTCGCCTCCGCCGAGGTCCCACAGCCGTGATAGTCACCACACAAATGGACGAGACGGTATGCCTGCTCACTCAGGTGGGCTTTCCTGCTCCCCAGGGGGAGGTGATGCTGAAGTTCACCATCATCACCCCAGAAACTCGTCGTACCAAGGTAATGGTTCGCCACGTACCCTGGGAGATCCCTATCGACGATCTTCGCCCTCTTCTCCCACAACTACTGGACATGGAACGCCGCATCAACCCGGTCTCCAAACGTCCATCCAACGAACTCATCGGCTGGTGGGTGGCCCCCCTCCCTCCGAAGGTGAATGTAGGACCAATTCACAACTGTCCTCTCGACCGATTTATCGGAACCCCGAAAATCTGTGGTCGTTGCCAATCGTGGAAACACCGCACCTGGGAGTGCACGAGGATGGTCGCCTGCGGTTTCTGTGCAGGTCCTCACGACACAGAGGAATGCAAATCGAAAATTCAGAACAAAATCCCAGTTATTCCACGGTGCGTCAATTGCCATGGCAGTCACCACGCCTGGAATGCCAATTGCCCACAGCGTCCTGGCACTCGCCCGGGGAAAACTTACCTTGTACCACCGCCCTCGTCTCTGACGAAGCCCCTGTCAACCAAACCTCAATCCCATCCACCACCGCCTCTTCCATCCACCAAGGATTTCCCATTGATCTCCTCTCCTCTACCACCCCCTCCATCACCCCTACCACCCATCCTTTCTCCCCTCCCTCCCTCTCCCTACCGTTCTTGGAACAAGGTCGTTGCCGGCCCTGCCACACAGTCACCACCATCTCCTGCCCACCCGGACCCCCGCTGTCTCTCACCAGCACCACCACCTCTTACTCAACTGAACCCTCACCGTCCCTCTCCGTCGCTACCACCACCACATGCCCAGTCGGGCCCTCGGCAATCCTCGCCGCCACCTCCAGCTCATGCACAGGTACACCAAGTTGGTTCTATGGAAACAATCACTCTCCGTCTGGATCGCCACTCCAAGCAAATCAACCTTCTCTCAGCCCAACTCGACTTGTTTGTGAAAACAATTGCGACATTGCAGAAGCAACAACAACTCATTCTGGACACCCTGACCCAACAGGGGCGCGCTTTGCAAGCCCTGATGACCTGCCTCCTTCCATCTCCCGAGATGGAGGATCCATCCCTCGCTCTCCCACTCCTCCCTCTCCATTTCTCTCAACAGAATTTGGTACCTCCTCTGGAGCCCTATCTAGCCCCTCCGACTCATCTCACACCGGAGGCCGTTCCCTCCTCTTCTTACAATGGAACATCCAGGGACTTAGACCTCGCCGGACAGATCTCGCCCAGTTTGTGCTCTCCCATCAAGTAGATGTTGCTCTACTTCAGGAAACCATCACAGACGATGTTACTCCACTCCGCCTCTCTGGCTATTCTGTTTACACCCTGCCTCGGTACCGTGGGCAGGTTCGTGGCCTCCTCACCCTTGTGCGTAACACCATTCCATCTGTTCGTCTCCCTTCACCTGACTCACATGGACCCCCGTCTGAATTACTTTCTGTCTCCCTTACTCTTGGTGACCGGACCCTTCGTGTAGTCAATGTTCATTTCAAGAGTGATTCTCTGGACCCCCAGGTTCTTCACGACCTCCATGATGGGGTTCCCACTATTGTTCTTGGCGACTTTAATGCCCGCCATCCCACTCTTACTCCGGATCATCCCACTCCATGTACCCTTAATGGATCACATCTCTCACAGTTTCCTAATGGGGATGATGATGTTCGCTTTCTTTGTCCTGACGATCCTACTCGCCTCCCCCATAGTTTCCTTGATGTTGGCTTACTATTGAACGGTCATACTTCCTTTCATCCTACCGTCTGCACCGAGCCTGCTCTGTATAGTGACCATCTTGCCGTTACTACCCATCTCAGGCTCTCCTTCTCTGCCCCGACATCAGCTCCTTATCGATCCCCTCGCCTTCGTCTCACACAAGATGCTGCTCCTTCCTTTACCCAATACCTTTCTACCTGGGCGAATTCCTATGTTGTCCCCCAGTCCCTTGACTCTTACAGCGCTGATTTTGTTGATGCCGTGTATGACTCTGTCAATCGCGCTACCCCTCCACGCCCTCCCGTCACCCCAGAAGTGCCACCAACTACTGGTATCGTATCCCTGCCATGAGACATCTCCGGCAGGTAACCCGTGATCTCCACTCTGCCATACGGAGGTCTCGGTCTCCAGAGGACTGGGAAGACTTCAAAAATTGGTGCTCCTTTGCAACTCAGGAGCGCCGTCGGATACGTGAGGCGGACTGGCTATCCTTCACGGGATCTCTATCGTTCCAGTCGTCACCCTCTTATGTATGGAATCGGATTAATGCTATACGGGGTACTCGACGGAGGCCTCCTCCCCACCCTGACCCCGCCTCCCTTGCCTGCTCTTTAATGGAGGACTGGGCACGAGCTTCCTCCCCTGAGGCACTTCCAGATCCAATGCAGGAGGCAGTGCAGGCTCGCATCGATGCGTCTGAGCCTGTTGTTCGTGCTGCTCTTACCTCCCCTGCCCCCACTGATCATCCCATCACACAGTTCGAGCTTGACAGTGCTCGTCGCTCTAGAAAAGACACCTCTCCTGGGGATGATCAGATAACCTACTCCGTCCTCAACGCCTGTACTAATATTCCTAACGGCCCCTTGCTTGCTCTCTACAATATGTCTTATGAACATGGGGTTCTCCCCTCCAACTGGAAAAATGCCACTATTATCCCCATCCCTAAGCCGGGAGATCATGGGAAATATCGACCCATTAGTCTTACCTCCTGTGTTTGCAAGATGATGGAGAGGATACTCCATCGTCGCCTTCTTCACACCACAGGCGGCTTCCACAACTCCCTCAATGGTTTCATTCAACATCGCAGCACAGCACACTCCATTGCTTCCTTTTATTGCAATCAGACTGCCCGCGTCTCCGTCTTCCTTGATATCAAGGGAGCCTTTGATACGGCTCAGCCTGCCCTCATTTTAGCTGAACTTGCACGGTTAGGGGTTAAAGGGAGACTTCTACAATGGATCGCCTCTTACCTCACTGGACGTCAGGCCCGGGTTCGCGTTGAAGGCTCTATGTCTCCTGTTCAAGAAATGAACCTCGGCACCCCTCAAGGTGGAGTCCTGAGTCCCACCTTGTTTAACACTCTCATGCACTCCATTGCATCACTCCCGTGGCCGACAGAAGTTGTCCACTCAGGATATGCCGACGATGTCCTCCTCCAAGCCCCTGACTACCCCAGCATGCAGGAAGCCCTTGATCTGGTCTCCAGAGAGTGTGATTCACTTGGTTTCCTTCTTTCAACTGCGAAAACAAAAGCCATGTGGCACGGTCGTGTTGTACCTCCACCCCTTTTCTTATCAGGAACGCCCTTGGACTGGGTTAATGAGACAAAATACCTGGGTGTGTATGTAACTCGCACACGTTGTCAGATCCCTGAAGTCCGCTATCTTCGAGACATAGGTTTTCGGCGTCTCGCTCCCCTCTCTACCATGTGCAGGGGTTCCCTTGGTGCCAGCATCCCTGTACTTCTCACCATGTACAAGTCTTTTGTCCGTTCCTGTGTCGACTACGCCGCCCCTGCCCTCGTCAACATTAGTCGGACTGCTGTCAACCGTCTCGAAGTTATCCAGAGGAAAGCTGCTCGTATCATCCTTGGGGCTCCTCAGTGGACACGCTCTACTTCTCTATATAACGAACTTGGTCTTTCCCCCTGACAGGATCGTGTCCAGGAGTTTTACCTAAAAACTGCCGTCTCCATTCTACGGGATCCTAGGGGCAACTATGTCCAAACCAACTTGACTACTGCTGTTCGAGACCGACCTCCATCTAGAAGACAGTGGCGAGGGTCACTCATCCGAGCCCTTCAGGAACATGACCTCCTGCCTGATATTGTTGTCACCCCTGCTGTTGGTTCGTCTCCTTCTCCCTGGCTGGATTTTCAACCTGAAGTGATTGCCCTCGGTGGACCGCTCCCGAAATCCCAGGTGAACCCTGTTATTCTCTGCAAATACCACCTCTCCAGGATCGCCCACTGGTCCCCAGGTAGGGTCGTCCTCTACACTGATGGTTCTGTTGACCCCGCTACAGGTAGGGCCGGGGCTGGTGTCTACATCTCCCGTCCTCATGCCCCTGAGCCTATCAAACTGTCTCTCAGAGTTTCTGACGGGGCATCCTCCACTCAGGCTGAACTAATAGCCCTCCTTGCTGCCCTGCTCGCTGAGGAAGAAGCAGATGGTTTCTGCCCCTTGCTTGTCTGCTGCGATTCCAGGTCTGCTCTCGACGGGATCGCATTTGGATCTGGGGAAAATAAGGACCTCATCCTCCGAATACGAGGGTTAACATCCACACTTCAGGATGAAGGCCGTCCTGTGACATTCCTATGGATACCTAGTCATGTCGGTATCTTGGGGAATGAGGCAGCAGATGACCTTGCCAAGACTGGCTGCAACAAGGCCACACCTGACTACGTTGTTCCTCGAACACTCTTACAGATTAGGACCCAACTCCGCCGCAAACAGAGAGAAGCTCGGGAAGCAGCCATCCCCCTGGACTCCCCGCCCACATGGTACGATGTCCTCCGTAAACTTCCTGACTTCTCATACGTCTACGGGAAAGGGTCGCGGAAGGGGGACGTGATTGCTGCCCGTATCATCATTGGGTATGACTTTGCTTGGGAGATTGGTATCCCCACATCCCCTGAGCAACGCTCTTGTGCGTTATGCAGAAGACCCGACAGCCGCACCCTTATTCACTACCTCCTAAGATGTCCCCACACACAACGCTTCCGTGGCGCCTGCTGGACCACCACTCCACGACCCCCTGACGGAGACACGATGATCCTCCCAATACTGGCCAGATATTTTGTAAATAATATTAATTATGTGTTAAAGGAACATCCTTCCTTCCTTAGGCTTTAGTAAGCCCCTTTATAATATTTATACTGTATATACTTTTCACACTTGCCAGATGATTCTGGTGTCATTGTACAGGGTTACCTAGTGACAGCACTAGGATCCCGCTTCCTCTATCAAGGAATAAACAATTGAAATTGAATTGAAATTGAATAGCAAGAGAATCCAAGGCGTATCCCAAGAGATTTTCCAGGTATACAGAACAAAGGTCAAGGACAAAGTTGGGCCTTTAAAGTCAGGGAGGGGAGAAGTGATAAATGGCAGTGAGGAAATAAGCAAGGCATTGAATAGCGACTCCTTATCAGTTTTCACAGAAGAAATTCGCAAGGAAATTCCAGAGGTGGAACTGATATTTAGGGCAAAGGAAGAAGAGAAATTAATGAATATCACTATCAGGAAAGAGGATGTTCTTAAGAGGATAAATAAACTAAAGAAGACAAAATCCCCAGGGCCGGATGAAATTTTTCCTCGAGTCTTGAAAGAGTGTAGGGAACAGATTAGCGGACACCTCGTAAATTTATTTACAAAATCATTAGATACAGGAGTTGTGCCAGACTTGTGGAAACAGGCAAATGTAGTACCCATATTCAAAAAGGGAGGCAGAGCATCAGCGTCAAAATACCGGCCGATCAGTTTGACGTCAGTAGTGGGGAAATTTTTTGAATCAATTATAGCAGATAGCATCCGATCGCATTTAGAGATAGCAAATTAATCTACGACTCTCAACGTGGGTTTACAAAGGGAAAATCTTGTCTAACAAATCTACTGACGTTTTTTAGGAAAGTCTTTGATCTAGTAAATAATGACGAAAATTACGATGTTATTTACTTAGACTTAAGCAAAGCATTTGACAGAGTACCGCATCAGAGGCTTCTGAGAAAAATAAAGGCTCATGGTATCGAGGGGAAAGTTTTAAATTGGATAAAATCATGGCTCACAGATAGAACGCAAAGGGTCAGTGTAGATGGTGTTAAATCTGAGTGGGGCCGTGTAAACAGTGGGGTTCCACAGGGGTCAGTACTAGGCCCACTCTTGTTCATAATCTACATAAATGATCTAGATACTGGGATCAGCAGTGACATAAGCAAGTTTGCGGATGACACCAAGATAGGGCTGCAGATTAATTCAGGGCAGGATGCAAATAAATTACAGGAGGATCTAAATAAACTACAGGGGTGGTCTGAAAAATGGCAAATGAAATTCAACACCAGCAAGTGCAGCATACTTAATATTGGAAGAACAAATACTGTCAATGTATGCAGCCTTAACAACATCAACCTAGAGAAGTCGACTTGCGAAAGAGACCTAGGGGTACTTGCAAGCCCGGACCTATGGCCTAGAAAACAGTGCGTTAATGTTCGAAATAAGGCAAACATAGTATTGGGTTTTATATCCAGAAGTGTAAGTAATAAGAGTGCAGAGGTCTTATTGCAACTATATCTTGCACTAGTCAGGCCGCACCTCGATTATGCGGTTCAGTTCTGGTGCCCTTATTATAGAATGGATATCAATTCACTGGAGTCGGTGCAGCGAAGAATGACGAAAATGATTCCAGGACTTAGAAACCTTCCATATCAAGATAGGTTAAAAGAACTAAACTTGCATTCCTAAGAAAGACGAAGAGTGCGGAGAGATATGATAGAAGTATTTGAGTGGGTGAAAGGAATCAATAAAGGGGTTATAGATTAAGTTCTTATAATATCCGAGCAGGATAGGACTCGTAGCAACGGATTTAGGTTGGATAAGTTTAGGATTAGGAGGGAGATAGGGAGGAACTGGTTCACAAATAGGGTGGTGGACGAGTGGAACAAGCTTAGCAACTTTGTAGTAAGTGCTGGAATGCAGGAAAGTTTTAAAAGGAGGCTAGATAGATTCATGGATGATAGAGTGGTAGTAACTCTTGACAGGAGCTGCCATGCGCAGGCCAACCGGCCTATTGTAGACTCCTTATTTTCTTATGTTCTTATGTTAACACAGCTATACATAATGTTAACTTACCACAAGGGAGGGAGGAAGGCCCAAAAATTAACATTTACTAGCAATAATAAACCAGACGGCCACGTTAGTTGTACTGTGTCTTAGTTACTGTATTACCTTAACACGGCCATACATAATGTTAACTTACCACGAGGGAGGGAGGAAGGCCCACAAATTAACACTTAAATACAATAATAAACAAGACAGCCACGTTAGTTGTACTGTGTCTTAGTTATTACCTTAACACAGCCATACATAATGTTAACTTTCCATGAGGGAGGGATGAAGGCCCACAAAATACATTTACTAACAATAATAAACCATACGACCACGTTAGTTGTTGATCTGCTACACCTTGTCTGATTCTCTCTCTTATCTTTTAGTAATTACATGTTTTCATTATTATTACCATAATAAAAATATTTTTGTAGTAAATATTACATAATATAAATGAATTTACTTTAATTAAAATGTTTAGTTAATGATTAAATTCTTCCTAATGGTAATACAGTATATTAATGGTAAAATAAACTTAAATCACTAGTCCGAGAAGCGAACAATTTGACATTTATAAATTCACTAAAATAAATTTAAACAATAATATTTTGTGTTTAACTATTTTAAGTATATTTATTAATATTTTATTAATATGTAACACTATATATGAGGTTATAACACCATAATAAACCCGCTATTTTAAATATTCAAAATATTATTACAGTCGGCCCTTAACATACGCGGGGGTTACGTAACAGAGATACCCGTGGATGTTAAAAATCAGCGTATATGTGCTGCCCCCCCTCCCCCCCCCCAAAAAAAAACCCTAGTCCCCCATGTCCTTATTTACCGTATATACCTGTGTGTAGTTCGAGTTTTTAAGACCAAATTATTTGGCCAAAAATTGGGGGTCGACCTCTAAACTGGTAATAGTTTCATTAGGTTGAAAAATATTTACCAGTAACTACCAGTAAACAATGGAAACGATGCACCACCAGCTGTGAGAGTCGTACAGTTGCCAGGGCAGATCTCTTGCGTCATCATAGCAAGCCCAAAGTAGCCAAATCCATGGTATGGTAGCACAGGACGATGTAAAACATAAAGTATTCATTTATTAAAGTTTATTTATAGATACTGGACATAAATTTTTGTTCATTACATTTGAAACATCAATCTTTGTTAATTAAATTTGAAACAAAAGAAAACTACAAAACAGTATTTACATTAAAATATTACATCACAAGTATATTTTACCTTAACTGTGACTGAATGAATATACGTATTCTCAAAAATAAATATAGAAATATAATATTTTTGCTGGAATGACGAACATATTACAGTGGAAAGTGGGATAAAATCATGACGAAAACAATGACTTTCGCTTTCTTTCGTTATTCAAAAGATTTTACCGTAATCGCTTTTCAAATGGTTTTCAGTTAAAAAACTGTTGAACTCGTACTGTATTACAATAATATTCTATCTTTTCATTAGCCTTATAATCCCGCAACTGAAAACCATTCGAAAAGCGATTATGGTAACATCTTTTGAATGAAAGAAAGAGAAA
>NW_024740327.1:0-25299 GCF_018991925.1 Homarus americanus | reverse complement strand
CAGAAGTATGCTTCGTTCAGTTACATGTGTGCTCACGGAAGCAATCAAAAGCGCCACAAGCGTTCCTATCCCACCCACCAGTTATGCCAGGCGAACGTTCGCTCGATGTTCATAGTTTCGCTCTTAAGGATTGAACATCATCATCGCCGGCGTTCTCAACCTCGCAATTACACGTTTATGGAGGTTACGCCAGACCAACCCTCTGCACGGTCGTGCGCTCTTGAGGTAGGAACGTGTTCTTGTGACAGCTCGATGTTCAGTCCTTGTGGCAGCTCGGTGTTAAATCCTTATTGCGGCTCGAGTAAGTCCATGTGACGCTCAGTAAACCCTTGTGACGGCTCAGTAAAATCCTTAGCTGACGACTCAGTAAATCATCCTGTGACGGCTCGGTGTTGAAATTCTTATTAGCTCAGTAAGTCCATGTGACAGCTCAGTAAATCCTTGTGACGACAGTAAATCCTTGTGACGTTCGTTGTTAAATTCTTATTACAGCTCAGTAAGTCCATGTGACGGCTCGGTAAATCCATGTGACAGCTCATTGAAATCCATGTGACGGCTCAGTAAATCCTTGTGACGACTCAGTAAATCCTTGTGACGGCTCGGTGTTAAATTCTTTGCTCAGTAAGTCCATGTGGCTCAGTAAATCATGTGGCTCAGTAAATCCTTATGACGACTCAGTAAGACCTTCGCTGACGACTCGTGAAATCCATGTGACGAAACTCAGTAAATCCTTGTGACGACTCGGTAAATCCTTGGCAAACGGTTGTTGAATTCTTATTACGGCTCGAGTAAGTCCGCTCAGTAAGTCCATGTGACGGCTCAGTAAATCCTTATGACGACTCGGCTCAGTAAGTCCATCAGGCCCCCGTTAGCAGAGATGATCGAAGTGAGTGAGGGCGGGGGTGATGACAGTCCTGCTGCCTGGGTGGGTCTCAAGCAGCCGGGTGGGACCAGCCAACACGCTCAAGGCTCCTCCTCACCCAGTTCTGCCCGGAGGTTCACAGTTGGTACAGTACCATGCTCGCTCTCTCTCTCTTATTCTGTGTACACGTTTAAACTCCATAAATACACACTAAAACGTCTTCATTCCTCTCACACACACACACACACACACACACACACACACACACACACACACACACACACACCATCTGAGGGAACTACTACACCACGTGATTCCTCCTAACACCATCTGGAGGTTACTACACTACAGTTGCTGTTCACTACATTAATCTGTATATGTTCCTTTACCTTTCTCTAATGAAGGCTTTTGTTAAACCACCAATGTAATAAATTCATTTATGTCATGTATATTTTTCAGCCTTCAGGCTGCAGAATTTCAATAAATCGTTAATATTATTATTATTACACACATAACCCTAATCATCCGTGAGATACACACCCCGGAATACTATCAATCACAGGAAATACTGTCAATCTACTAAATATAATGTCACCCCGAAGTAATGTCAACCTCTAAATACTGTTAACCTCCTCCTACCCCAGAGATGCTGTCACCCCAGACACAGACCAAACAGCAACAAATGCTTCATAGGATATCAGGCCATACAAAGTGTTGTTGTCTTCTGTAAGTGCTCTCTTATGTACTCCTGTCCTGAGTCACGAGGACGTTGGTACGACCCTTCAAGGTCCTACCTGAGGGGGGTTGTGATCGTATACCGTGCTGCAGTGATGGTAGGTGAGGGAGATGGTGAGGGGGAAGATGAAAAGTGGGTTGGAGAGGGAGAAAGGTGAGTGAGGGGAGGGCAAGAAGAAAATTGGAATAAGAGGCGTAAGGGAATATGAGTGGTGGTAGAGGGGGTACCAATTTAAACTAGGGAATACAGTACAGGAGCCTTAAGCCCAAGACGCCATTATTATAAGAGAGAGAGGATCTGGGCCTCAGTCCCACATTCTATACAGGTCCCAGATCATATCTCGAGTCGGCCTGGGAGGATGCTGGATGCATTCCTTGACCTTAGTACGTGGATGGATGGATGGATGGATGGATGGATGGATGGATGGATGGATGGATGGATGGATGGATGGATGGGTGGGTGGATGGATGGATGGATGGATGGATGATGTTGATAGGCCGATAAAATCTAGAGTAAAATAAATAAATAGAGAGAGAGAGAGAGAGCTAATAGGCCACAGTTCTGTTAATAGTACCTATTCAAAATGAACCCAGTCTTAATGGGTTCCAGTCCTAATTGGTCCGTCTTAATGAGCCTCAATCCTCAAGGACAGAATTTGACTGTCAGAAGGTATTTTGACGTTCTGGCGTTAGAAACAACTTCCTTCACACACACACCCACACACACACACACATCCACACACACACACACACATATCCACATACACACACATACACACACACACACACACACACACACACACACACACAATCAATTGAATTATAAAAGCAACACTCGAGAACATCTTGAAATCCTCGAGGAGTTTGAAAAGTACCTCAAGCATCCAGAAGTTTGGGGAGGTGTCAGAGAGTCTTGGAGGTCTAGACACTTAAAATGAGTCGGAGTTCAAGAAGGTCGAGGAGTGTAAGAGTCCCAGAAATTTAGAGTTCAAGAGTAATCTGAGGTGTAAGAGTCAAGAAAAATCTGAAGAGTCCAATAAGAAATAGGAAAACCAGAATTATATGTAAACAAATACAAACAAACAAACAAACAACTCCCCAAAAAAGACACCAAGTGAAAACAACAAAACTCCAAAAATTAACAAACACAAACAAACAAAAAATTCCAAGAAAGACGCCAATTAGAAAACAAGAAACTCCAAAAATATCAACAAACAAAAAACTCCCCAAAAGACACCAAGCGAAAACAAAAAACTCCAAAACTCAACAAACAAAAACTCCCCAGAAGACACCAAGCGAAAACGAAAAACTCCAAAACTCCAAAAGAAAATCTGGAAGAATCACAGGACTCAGGACACTCTGCCCTAGGACTCCCGCGGGCCCTGGGGAATAGATTAAATTTGTCCTGGAAAAGCCTGGCAGGTCAGAGGACTCCCAACACACCCGGCCACTGAGGAGAACGCCGCTACACTAGGGATGACTTGCAGGTAGTTGAGAGCTCTGTCGACTCTGGATAATCCCAAGTCTGGATATTTATAAGTCTGGATAATTATTAGTCTGGATAATCCTTAAGGACTCTGGATAATTATTAGTCTGGATAATCCTTAAGTAGTCTGGATAATTCTAAGTCTGAATAATCCAGAGTCAGGATAATCACAGGTTCTGGATAATCTCACCGGAGTCTGATTAAGTCATTTTGGATTCCCGAAATTTTTTAAACCTCCCGAAGGATTCTTAACTAAAGGATTCTTAAAACAACCGAAGGATTCATAAAACACCCGAAGGATTCATAAAAACAAAAACAAAAGGAATGACACAACTTCCCGGGAGGAGAATCTTTATTAACTCCGAAGGAACCACTACAAAAAAAATCTCCGGGAAGGAACCTCTAAAAAAAAGCTCCCAAAGGAACCTCTAAAAATCTCCCGAAGGAACCTCAAAAAAAAAATCTCCCGAAGGAACCTCAAAAAAAACTCCCGAAGGAACTAAAAAAAAAAAAATCCCGAATGAACCTCTAAAAAAAGCTCCCGAAGGAACCTCTAAACAATCTCCCGAAGGAACCTAAAAAAAAATCTCCCGAAGGAACCTCAAAAATCTAGCACTGGTGAGAAAGTATAATGCGATCCAGGTGAGCATCAAGAGGGACCCGGGGGAGCTGAACAACCCGACCCCGACAACAGCCCCAGGAACTATCGGGCCGGGAATTGGGGGGGGGGGGGGGGGGTGTGTGTCTCTTCTCTCTCTCTCTCTCTCTCTCTCTCTCTCACTCCTGATAGACGTGGTGAGAGAGAGAGACGTATACACCTGAAGCTCACCTTACCAATTTGGCCAACTCTCTATTCGTTAGTTCTCCCAATGGCAGGAAATTTGAGAACTTCTTATGTGTCTTTCTTGAAGGTAGAGTGGATGGGCGGGTGAGAGGTAGGGTGGATGATGAGAGGTAGGGAAGTGAGAGGTAGGGAAGTGAGAGGTAAGGTGGGTGAGAGGGGGTGGAGGTAAGGTGGGTGAGAGGGGGTGGAGGTAAGGTGGGTGAGAGGGGGTGGAGGTAGGATGGGTGAGAGAGGGGGTGAGTGAGAGAGAGAGAGAGGGGTAAGTAGGAGGGTGGGAGTGGGAAGTAGGGTGGATATGAGAGAGAGAGAGAGAGGATGAACCTTCCTCCCAACACCTGTCACACACACACACACACACACTCAACCACCCACTCACTCACTCTCCCACTCACTCCCTCTCACCCTCACTCATTTACATAAACCCTGACGTTGATATCACCCAAATTATACCCCACCTTGCATCGACTACATTACCTGCCAAGGACTACACGCTAATTAACCCCCAACAGGTGAGTTCAGGTGAGTAGAAATCATAACACAATCACTGAGGCTTTAATTACGATACACCAATGACTAGACAAAGTGTGTTATTCGTGAACTAAATAAAGAACACAGATGAACAATATTTGAACTTATTTCTGAACGAGACTAGGACCACACACACACACACACACACACACACCCCTGGATAGCATAGTTTTACTTAATGAACAAGAGTTAAACACATGAACACACCAGAATACATATGAACATAGAAGAACACACAACACAACACAACACAACACAACCGAACACAACACAACACTGCACTAATACACAGCTAAGGCTAATTAATTATTGCTGTGTTACCTCATAGGCAGCTCCGGGGACAAAGGTAATTGGTTCTCTGTAACTTACCATCAGCCAATTACAGCACACCTCACTACCTGGGTTCCTCCACTACATACCAGGGTTCCTCCACTACATACTAGGGTTCCTCCACTACATACCAGGGTTCCTCCACTACATACCAGGGTTCCTCCACTACATACCTGGGTTCCTCCACTACATACCAGGGTTCCTCCACTACATACCTGGGTTCTTCCACTACATACCTGGGTTCCTCCACTACATACCTGGGTTCCTCCACTACATACCAGGGTTCCTCCACTACATACCAGGGTTCCTCCACTACATACCTGGGTTCCTCCACTACATACCTGGGTTCCTCCACTACATACCAGGTTCCTCCACTACATACCAGGTTCCCTCCACTACATACTAGGTTCCTCCACTACATACCAGGTTCCTCCACCACATACCAGGGTTCCTCCACTCACATACCAGGGTTCCTCCACTACATACCAGGTTCCTCCACTACATACCAGACTTTTTTCACCGCTTTCGATGAGAGAGAGAGAGAGAGAGTATAAGCCACTCTAAGACGGGTTAAAGCCTAGACTGATTCCCTCCATTATATCACTACCCCCTCCCCCTTACCATACAGTATATATACCACCGGCTGTGAATATACCAGACGGATATATATGATGTAATAACTGGTGGGGTATGTGTGATGTAGTAACGCAATAACGCCTACGAATATACGATGGTAATAATAGCGACGAATATAAGGGTATATAGTGGGAGTATATAACAGATATATAACAGAAATATTCCAAGAACATGCAATAAACGCCAGGAATATTCCAAGGTAATACGAATATACAACAGGAATATTCCAAGGTATTACGAATATACAACAGGAATATTCCAAGTTCTACGAATATATACAACAGGAATATACCAATTATCCTAACTATCACCGCCTGAACGAGCTGGACCAACAACAACAGTATCAGCAAGGTCAGGAAAGGCGGGTGTTGGTGATTGACTTAACGCTTCCAATAATAGTGACACCAAGACACTTTATGACCGTATGAGTGTGTGCGTGTGTGTGAGCGTGTGTGTGTGTGTGTGAGCGTGTGTGTGTGTGTGTGAGCGTGTGTGTGTGTGTGTGTGAGTGAGTGAGTGAGAGAAACAAACATGCACACAGATAGACAAACATAGATAAAGTGTGAGAGAATTAATGATACCCCTGACACACACACACACACACACACACACACACACACACACACACACACACACACACACACACACACACACACACACGAGGACGTTGACACTCCGGTGGGACAAAGACTTAGACAGACAGGCACTTGAGAGACACAAAGGAGGTGTATTCAGGTGTAGAGAGAGAGGTACCGAACGACACACAGGAGACATACACACAGACATACACACACACACACAGGAGACACACACACAGGAGACATACACAGAGACCAAGACAGACAGACATACACACACAGAAGCCATACACAAAGACTCAGACATACACACACACACACACACAGGAGACATACACAGACTCAGACAGACATACACACACACACAGGAGACATACACAGACTCAGACAGACATACACACACACAGGAGACATACACAAAGACTCAGACAGACATACACACACAGAAACCATACACACAGACTCAGGCACACCTGCTAAGACAGACACTTAAACAGACACACTTGACAGACACGTATACAGACACATATACACACACACTCAGACATAGACACATATACACACACTCAGACATACAGACACATATACACACACTCAAGACAGACACGTATACATACTCAGACAGACACGTATACGCAGACAGACAAACGCAGACAGACAAACACGCAGACAGAGAGAGACAGTGAGACAAAGAAATGTAATCAGCAGCAGAGAGCCGCCGACTGGAGTCACAACATGTCCAAATAAAGAAGCCGTGACGTGTTGTGTAAGGCAACCCGGACTCAATTGAATTCCCCATTCAAATTCACAGGGACGCCCGTATTGACGGCCTCCCAGGGATGTGGGCGGGGAGGAGGGGCGGGTGGGGTGAGAGGAGGAGGAGAGAGGAGGGGAGGATGGGCGGTGAGGAGTGGTAAGGAGAGGGAAGGGAGTACAGGGCGGTGAGGAGAGGGACGGGGTAGGGTAAGGGAGGAGTGGTAAGGAGAAGGAGGGGAGCAGGGCGGTGTGGAGGAGAGGGACGGGGTGGAGAGGGGAGGAAAGGGATGGTAAGGAGAGGGGCTGGGAGGAGAGGGGAGGGATGGGATGAGAGGGAATGAGAGGGCTGTGAGAGGAGAAAAGAGGAGATGAGAGGAGAGAAGGTGTAGGGAAGGAAGGAGGAGAGGTGGGATGAGAGTGGATAAGAGGCTTTGGAGAGGAGAGGAGGAAGGGGGGGTAAAGAGGAGAGAAGAAAAGGATTGGAGAGGGAGGAAGGGAAGACGCAAAGAAGAGAAGAGGGGAGGAGAGAAATAGGAAGAAGGACAGGAAGAGTGAGAAGGGGTGGGGCGGGGAGGAGTCAGGAAGGAGGAGAGGGGAAGGCGGAGAGAGAGAGAGAGAGAGAGAGAGAGAGAGAGAGAGAGAGAGAGAGGTACATTCTCAAAGGTTCCTACGATACATTATTAAATTTTCTACCAGTTCACGCCCGAAATTAAACAACTGACACAATTTACCTACGACACCACAAATCTCATTAAAAACATCGTCAAATTTACCACCGCCACCACCCCCTCCCCCCTCCTTAGTGTGAGATAATCCAACGGGCTAACTAGACACACGTTTACCATTCATTTACAAGTTACAATGGAAACACGACACAAACAAATTTTTAGCCACCGAAAGTTTGTGAATGTGGTTAGGGGTTTTACCATCAGGTCAGACAAACAGGTCGAGTTTAGGTCTTGTTTACATGTTATAAGGCCATCACTGTACCTACTCCAGTGATGTTAAGACCACCACCACCACCACCACAGTACTACCTCCAGTGATGTTAAGACCACCACCACCACCACCACCACCACCACAGTACTACCTCCAGTGATGTTAAGACCACCACCACCACCACAGTACTACCTCCAGTGATGTTAAGACCACCACCACCACCACAGTACTTCCTCCAGTGATGTTAAGACCAAAATACAGGCTTCTGGCTGCCTTTAATCGCACTAGGAATATAAAAACATCCCTCACACCCGAAGAACATTTATCAGTCAGATCATAAAGCCACACAGGGGAGTATTTTACACAGACACAAGTTAGAGATAATGATTTAATTCTCTTATCGCAGCAACAGTGTACACAATCCTGGCTACAAATTGCCCCCCCCCCCAGTTGGCCATCCGAGTCCAGCCACCCCACCCCCCACCAGTTGGCCATTAGAGTCCAGCCACCCCCAGTTGGCCATCAGAGTCTTAGCACCCCCTCCCAGTTGGCCATCGAGTCCAGCCACCCCCAGTTGGCCATCAGAGTCCAGCCACACCCCACCCCCCAGTTGGCCATCAGAGTCCAGCCACCCGCCCCCAGTTGGCCATTAGAGTCTAGCCCCCACCCAGTTGGCCATCAGAGTCCAGCCACCCAGTTGGCCATTAGAGTCCATCCCTCCCCCCAGTTGGCCATCAGAGTCCAGTCCCTCACCCCCCTCCAATGGCCTACGACAGAGGGCCATAACTCCCCGAAAATAAGCAAAAGAAAATTACAGATTATCACAGTCCTCTCTCGTCTTTTTAGCCAACATCCACACACCAAGTTTCTTCCAAATCCAATTCTATTTCTTTGAGTTATCGCGTTCCCAACACACACACACACACACACACACACACACACACACACCTCTACCACCACTGTTGATTTAAAAAAGCCCTGAGTGACGTCATCGACCCACAATTCCTCATCAACGTCATCAGTGGGTTGGATACTTATATATGAATGTATTCTGGGAATTACAAGAGCTAATCTATGGAAGTTTTCCTCTCAAAACTTTGTAAAGAAGGGAGGTGGTAGGGTCTCTCTCTCTCTCTCTCTCTCTCTCTCTCTCTCTCTCTCTCTCTCTCTCTCTCTCTCTCTCTCTCTCTCTCTCTCTCTCTCTCTCTCTCTCTCTCTCAGGGTTGTATTGAGGAAAAAGAGTATAGGTGAAAGGAAGAGAGGAAATGGGCAGGAGAGGAGAAAGGAGGAGAGTAGAGGGAGGAGAGTGGAAGGAGGGAGGAGAGTAGAAAGGAGAGGGAAGTAAAAGGAGAGGAATGAGGTAGAGTTATGTCCTGTGGAGGATCTCACTTCACGGTTCGTTCACCCCCAGTAGTACACCCTCACACCTTTCACACACACACACACACACACACACAACACTGAACCTCTCCTCACCCCCCAAGACTACATATCATACCCCTACCTCCATCACTCTCCTATCACCCCTCCCCTCCCCATCACCCCACCTCCCCATCACCCTCACCTCCCCTATCACCCTCACCCTCTCCCCATCACCCACCTCTCTCCTCCACCTCACCTCTCTCCCCATCACCCTCACCTCCCTCCCCATCACCCTCTCTCCCCATCACCCTCCCTCCCTATCACCCCACCCCCCATCACCCTCCTCCCTATCACCCACACCTCCCATCACACACCTCCCCCATCACCCTCACCTCCCTATCACCTCCCCTCTCCCATCACCCTCACCTCCCATCCCTCTCCCCTATCACCCTCACCCTCTCCCCATCACCCCTCTCTCCCATCTTCCTCCCCTCCCCTCTCTCCCTCACCTCCATATCACCCCTCACCTCTCTCCCATCACCCCCAATACACACCAGAAGGAGGAGAATCGGGGTCCTCAGAGGCTAGGGAGGTGAAGAGCATCGACTTGAGCCGGGTGGACAAAGACGATGTTCAATACTCAGCAGCAGTAGTCGTCGTCGTCACCCAGGAGGAGAAAGAGGGAGGAGGAGGGAGGAAGAATATCTACGACCTACTGACGTGATGATGTAGTTGTAACAAGTCAGAACACAGACAGACAGAGAACAGACAAACAACAACAGACACGGCAGGTGGACAGATTAACTCTATACACTGTTTCTGCTCTCTCAAGGAATGTAATAATATTTAACGATATCACTTGAATTAAAGATTGTCTAGCAGAGAGAAATAATGGGAGGAAACTAAAATATTTTCTAGGTAACGGAGAGTCGTCTAAAAAAATAAAAACGGGAAGCGGTAATCAGTGTTTTGCTTGTTTGTTTGTTTTTATATCAGGCTGACAATATTAATTTTAAAATAAAACGGGAGGCGAGAACCATATTAAGTTTATTCAAGGTTTGCTCAAAGAAAATGGGAAACGATAACCATAAAAAAACGGGAGGCAGGAACCGTATTGTTGGCGACTTGAAAGGACCATTAATATCCTCCAACAAAAGGGTGTGTTGCCAAGACCTTATTTTACCAGAGTGAACAATGACAATATAATTAAGTCATTGGCTAATTAAAACACATCACAAGCGCTACCAGTAATTATTAAGGGGCCCCCACCTCACTGATCCTGTGTATTAGGTGTATTGGGGCTGTGTATGTTGGCTGTGTACTGCATCAAGTGGCTGTGTGTACATTGGCTGTGTACTGAATAAAGAGTGTGTGTATGCATTGGCTGTGTACTGCATTAGTGGCTGTGTGTGTATTGTACTGATTAAGTGGCTGTGTATTGGCTGCATTAAGTGGCTGTGTGTGGCTGTGTACTGCATTCAGGTGGCTGTGTATTGGCTGTGCTGCATTAGTGGCTGTGTACTGCATTAGTGTGGCTGTGTATTGGCTGTGTATGCCTGCATTCAGTGGCTGTGTATGGCTGTGTACTGCATTAACGTGTATTGGCTGTGTACTGCATTAAGTGGCTGTGTGTGGCTGTGTACTGCATTAAGTGGCTGTGTGTACTGGCCTGCCCACTTATACCAAGCTTAGCAACTTTGTAGTAAGTGCTGGAACGCTGGAAGGAATTTCCAAGAAGGCTAGATAGATTCATGGATGATGGAGAGTGGTAGTATCTCGACAGGAGCTGCCATGCACAGGCCAGCCCTGTGGTAGACTCTTTATTTTCTTCCCTCACCTCACCTCACCTCCCACCTCCCTCCTCCTCCCATCTACCCCTACTAACCCCTTTCATCACCAGCAATTCCTTCCCTCTCATTTCCCCCTCTTTCACCATCCAGCCTCTCTCCCCTCCTCCAGTCTCTCTCCCTCCCTCCTCAGCCCTCTCTTCCCTCCCCTCCATCCAGCCACCTCTCCCCTCCCTCCCTCAGCCTCTCTTCCCTCCCTCCTCCAGCCCTCTAACATGGGTGGTGGTGAAGGTGATCAATTCTTCTTAAACCTTGTCTCTGTCCCTGGTCATTGATTCTGTCTCACCTCACCTCACCTCACCTCACCTCATTTACCGTCATCCAACTTATCTACCTAGGTTCATCTCACTTCTCCTCTCTACCTCAGCTCCTTCCTTTATCTATCTCTGGGCTCTTTTCTCTCCCATAAAGAGAGAGGAGAGAGAGAGAGAGAGAGAGATGTGTGTGTGTGTGTATAATCTGGTCCTCCAACACACGCTAGAGACGACAGCAGACAACACCCTGGAAAAAAACAACAACATCCAGCTGGATACCAGCCAGCAGGACTCGTCAACAACCAATCAAAACGGCCATCAAAACAGACACGGTTTCTCATTTACTGTATTTTTTTTTCTGTCTCTGATCTGATTTTTTTACAGCCGTGTTATCTGGTGATTCCTCCTGTGTTTACTGTTTATTTATTTACTCTTCCTCTTTTTATCGCTCAGGGACGAACAGGATGCGTAATTTTTGTTTATCTTTCGTTATTTTTCCTTGTGATTTCAAGAGGCTGTATAAATTTAAATACTGATATGATTCTGAACCTTATTTTGTCTTATTGTTTATTTGTTTCTGGAGAATTTTTTTGTTTATTTGTTATTGTTATTATCTATCATTATTCATATTATTGACTGTTAAAAATATTTCATCTTTTTAGTATTATTATCATTATCACCATTAACATCCGCTACATGGCCACTAACACACACACACCTGAGGTCCCCCCCCCCAACATACACACCTGTCTCATTCACCCGACCCTCATTAAACAACCTAATGCTTTATTTTACTTATTATTATTTTTATTCTTTTGAAGAGGGGGGGGGGCGCTATGTTAAATTAAGTTAGGTTATGCTAGGTTAGGTTAGGTTATGTTAGGCCAGAGTTAGGTTAGGTTAAGTAAGCGTTAGGTTACGTTAGGTTTAATTAGGTTAGGCTAGCAATAAGTTAAGCTCAACGAGATCAAATTAACGTTAGGGTGGTTAATCTTCAGGGGAAATAAACTGAGGGGAGCTAATCATCAGGTCACCACTCGTCCTCAACCTTACCCATCCCAAATGACCTATGTTCAAACCTCACTTGTTATTACCTGGCCTTGATGACGCACCTGTGTTTGTATTAATTACGACATTAAATGATGGCTCCACACCTGACTCATCAAACACACAACAGTTCCACTACCTCACCTTCTAAACACATTTACCAGAACTAAATTTCACTCCAAATGAAAAAATATATATATATACCTGAACAGACAGCCTTAGATATATTACTGCATAGATATGATCACCACATTACAAACAACCCAGAATTAGCTTCACAATGGCTATAAATTCTCCCAATTCTACTTAAATAAACACACAAAACATTAGAATTTAACATCAACACCAACTTAATTAAGAAATTCCTAATTCCGGTTGGGTGGAGAATTATCCCCCCCCCCCACTCCCCCAGCCCCTTATCAGCCCCTCAAGAATTAGCTGCTACCGTCTCTTTAATACCCTCATAATTCCAGGTGAATCGAGTTGATATTATTACCATACCTGTAGCTCAGAATTTGTTGTTGAGGTGATAGTAGGTGTTGTGTGAGGCAGGTAACGAGTGAAGGTTTATTGCGAACTTGGTAACAGCAACAATAATAATAATAATAATAATAATAATAATAATAATAATAATAATAATAATAACAAAAATAATAATAATAATAATAATAATAATAATAATAATAATAACAATAACAAAAACAACAACAACAGCTGCTGCCAGTTTCCTCCCTCGGTGTTACATTTTTAACATAAACACTCCCCCTGTAGATGGCTGTGGACGCAAGCTGCTGCCACCACTCCCTCAAACTAATGGATCAAGTTTGTACCGTACACCATTATTGACCAACACACACACACACACACACACAGGATGACAACTTTATGAGAGAGGTCCAGCTGTTATTCCCACACCGCCAGCCATCTACACCCTCATATACATCCACCCGTTAACAGCTATCACCCCGTTAACAGGAGTACATACCCTTTCCCCCACGTTACATGAAACAGATCCACATGTAAACGGGACTCCCAATTCACTCACGTATAAATGAATTCTGTTAACAGGAGACAGTACCCGTTACTACACTCACACAACAGATCCACTACTGTTAACAGACTTTACTCAGTTGGTTTATTGATTCTAAATCTTTAAATCCACGATGGCCTGAAGGCAAACAACCATTAAGGCACACTCAGTGAGGTTAACCCTTCGAAGAAAATGGTTTAACCCTTTGATGACGGTAGTTTAACCCTTAGAGGACGTGGGACGGCCTCAAAGGATTAAACCAATAGTCTCAAAGGGTTAAACCAATATCCTCAAAGGGTTAAACCAGCGTCCTCAAAGGGCTAAAACACCGTCATCAAAGGGTTAAACCAATATCCTCCAAAGGATTAAACCAATAGTCTCAAAGGGTTAAACCAATATCCTCAAAGGGTTAAACCAATATCCTCAAAGGGTTAAACCAGCGTCCTCAAAGGGTTAAACCAGCGTCATCAAACAGTTAACCCAGACAACGACCCACAAACACAAAAGGTAAACACCGGACAAAAACTTTTAGGGTAAAAAAATAAAATAAAATAAAAAACATAACAAAAGTCAACACGTAAAGTTGTAGCCGCGTCTGGTTTACAGCCGTCGAGAGGTTAGATCGTACACACACACACAGACAGACGCTCCAAAGGACAGGTGGTACACAGACGCACACAGACAGGCGCTCGAGAGGTCAGGTCGTACACAGACAGACGCTCCAGAGGTCAGGTCGTACACAGACAGACGCTCCAGAGGTCAGGTCGTACACAGACAGGCGCTCGAAAGGTCAGGTCGTACACAGACAGACGCTCGAGAGGTCAGGTCGAACATAGACAGACGCTCGAGAGGTCAGGCTCATAAACAGACAGACGCTCGAGAGGTCAGGTCGTACACAGACAGACACTCCAGAGGTCAGGTCGTACACACACGGACGCTCGAGAGGTCAGGTCGTACACAGACAGACGCTCGAAAGGTCAGGTCGTACACAGACAGACGCCTCGAGAGGTCAGGGCCGTACACACACACGGAGAGGTCACACACACAGACTCGAGAGGTCAGGTCGCACAGACACACGCCGAGAGGTCAGGCCGTACACAGACACACGCTCGAGAGGGTCGTCACAGACAGATGTTCGAGGAAGGTTAAATAATAAAGACAGACAGACAGACAACGCTACATGCCCCCCCACACACAATCAGGGCGGGGCATAAAAGCAGTGGTCCAGTTCAAACGACCATTAATAAAAGGCACGTTCAAGGCTAATGGTCGGTAATGGTGGAGGCGGCTAATTTTTGGTGTGTGGACCGGGAGGAGGGAGGGAGGGGGAGGAGGAGGGAGGGAAGATGGAATGTAGCTAGGAAGGAGAGGGAGGTAGGGAGGGAAAGATGGAGTATGGCTAAGATAGGGAGGGGAGGAGGGAAGAAGCAAGGGGGGGAAGGGAGGGAGGGTAGGGGGAAGAAGCAAAAGAGGGGTAGGAGGGAAGAAGCAAGGTAGGCTGGTAGGGAAGGAGGGAGGAAGGAAGGAGACGGAGGGAGGGAAAGAGGGAGGGAGCGAGCGGCCATCCTCTCTCCTTTAACTTACACGTAGATAAAACAATTAGCTGAAAGGCTAGGGAAATTATGCACCGCCCTCACACACGTCAACCTCGTCTGCACCCGTACACACACACACACACACACACACACACACACACACACACACAACACACACTTCGCCTGCAACCATCTGCAATAATACATCAACCTCGCCTGCACCCCGTACACACACACACACACACACACACACACACTTCATATATATGCAATAATACATCAACCACGCCTGCACCCGTACACACACACACACACACACACACACACACACACACACACACACACACACATCAACACCTCTCCACCATCTTGCAGTAGATTGAATTGTATCTAAAATTCCTGACGTACAATGGCTTAACCCCATAGGTACGATGACAACCCCATGAGTACGATGATACTTGAGTACACGATGGCTTAACCCCATGGTACGACGTCTTAACCCATAATTACGATGACTTAACCCCCATGAGTACGACGTCTTAACCCCATGAGTACGATGACTTAACCCCATGAGTACGATGTCTTCACCCCATGAGTACGATAACGCAACCCATTAGAGACGATATGAGACTCGCCTTTTACAATACACACATGGCAATATAACACCTCGCAAACAAACACACAAACACATGGACCTTCGAAAAACAAACAGACAGACAGACAAACACAAGGACCTTCACTTTATCCAGCCTTCGAAAAACAAGCAAACTTATTCCGTACTTTACCCACTTATAATTTTATCCAAACAATTTGTCAGAAACTTTCGGCTACAAATTTCCTTTTCCTGTAACTTAATTTTTTAGCGGTTTTTTTTTCTTCCGTTTCTGTTGTATTTTCTCGTTTTCTGTTGTAGTATTTTCCCGTTTTCTGTTGTTTTTACCGTTTAGTTCTGTATTTTTCCGTTTTCTTTTGTTTTACCGTCTTTGATTTTTTTTACCGTTTCCCGTCACTTTTACCGTTTTCTGTAGTTTACCGTTTTTGTAGTTTCTACCGTTTTCTATATTATTTGTTTTGGTTTTGACTGAGTCTGTATCATACAATCAACTGGTTTTTTTGTTTACCCTCCAATTTATTATTTATTTGTCGTATTTCCCAATTATTTACTCTTCTTTATTACAATTCCTCCTCCCATTTTCCTTCTTCCTCTTCTACTTTTTCTTCCCTTCTCCCCTCACTTTTCCCTTCATTGTTTTCCCCTCTCCACCTCCCTATTCCCCATTTTCCTTTCCCTTACCCCCCCCTCTCCCTTACCTCTCCCCTCCCCCTCTTCCCTCACTGTCTCCCTTACCTCTTATCCTTCCTTCCTCCCCTTCACCCTCACCCTCCACTTCACCCCCACCCTCCCCTTCACCCCACCCTCCCTTTCACCCCCTCTCCTCCCCCACCCAGGTAATTTTCAATATAAATTCCCCACCCCCACAATTACCTGATAACGACTCCCCAATTCCCCCATTACGATCGAGTACGGGAGGAAAGTGTTACAAGAAGCGACGGGAGTGGCGGATTATGATAGCCAGTAATCGCTGTAATCCGGGGCAATTTCATCAATCCCTCACGTAAATCACCGAATATTACCAGGACAAAAAAAATCCCCCCCCCCACTCCATCTAAAATCCCTCTTCCCTCTCGCCTAAAAATATATACATTGGAGGGAGGGAGGGAGGGAGGGGGGGTTATTGTAGGGATTAAGGGGATTGGGGATTGGTAGGGAGGAGGATTATTCATGTTATGTTTGTGATTGATTATGGTAATTTATCTATTTAGTTATTTATTACTATTGTTATTATTATCCTCCTCCTCTCCTTACCATCCTCCATTACCCCTCCACCCTTCATCCCTTCACTCCACAACCCCATTTACCTTCCACCCACGCTACCCTCCACCCACGTTACCCCCCACCCCCGCTACCATCCACCCACGCTACCCTCCACCCCCGCTATTCTCCACCCACGCTACCCTCCACCCACGCTACCCTCCACCCCACCTTCTCATCCACACTACCCTCCACCCACGCTACCTCCACCCACCCCTCCACCACTCCTCCCCCCACCCTCCACCCACGCCACCTCCACCCACGCTACCCGCCACCCCCACTACCCTCCACCACGCTACCTCCACCCACCCCCCCCCACCCCACCCCACTACCCTCACCGCTACCTCCACCCACTCCCTCCACCACGCTGCCCTCCACCCCACCCACCTCCACCCACGCTACCCTCCACCACGCTACCTCCACCCACGCTACCCGCACCACCTCCCTCCACCCCACCGCCACCCACTCCCACCCACGCTACCCTCCACTAGCCCTCCACCCACGCTACCCCACACCTCGTGCAGATCATAAGAACCACCGCCTTTGATGGCCAAGTTTGTTAATCATTTACCACACAAAGTTTCCCGGGAGCCTGAACTCCTGTGGGTGGGGGGTGAAGGAGGGGAGAAGGGCGGAGGAGGAAAAATGGGGTGTAGGAGGGAGAAAATGGGGTGTGGGATGGGGAAAAGGGGTGGTGGGATGGGGAAAGGGGGGGCATAGGAGGGAGAAGGGGTGCAGGAAGGGAGTGAAGGGTGCAGGAGAGTGAAGGGGTGCAGGAAGGAGTGAAGGGATGTTGGAAGGGAAACGGGGTGAAGGGGGGGGAAGGGAATCCTAGTGAGTGACATCCTGCAGAGGTCTTAGATCAGTGCCTCTTTGGGAGGGGGGAGAAGGTCCTGAGAAGTCTTCGATAAGTATCTGTTAAGGATGAAAGACCCACGTGAGGAAAAAGATAGAAGGGAAGGGGGGTGAGGAGGAGGGAGAGAGAGGAGAGGAGAAGGGCAAGGAGTAAGAAGCGGGCGAGGAGGGACAGAGGGAGGGGGCAAGGAGGAGGAGGAGGGCCAGAGGGAGGGGGCTAGGAGGGGAGGAGGAGGAGTTAAGACTAGGAGGGAGGAAACAAGGAGGATTGGAAGGACAGAAGGCTTCCAGTAGATGACAGGTTGCAGGAGTCTTGATGAGGTTGTCCCTGAGGAGGAGAGACCTTACGTCAGGAACAGGGAAGGGGGTGAGGGGAAGAGGGGTGAGGGGGATGAGGGATGAGTGGGAGGGGGTGAGGGGTAGGTAGGAGTCCTAGGGGGATATAATACCCTTCCACCCCGAGGAAGGATTCATGAAGAGCGAGAAGGAATGTGATGAAATTTTACAGGTGAGAGAAGGGAAGAGAGTCGGGAAGGAAGGGGTAAAGAAGTCTCAGGTAGTGTGTGTGTTTTACCCATTCAGTGTTTCCTTAAATACATCCACATGAGATACACACACACACACACACAGTACGTACACTCATCCATTTCCATTATCATCATCTCCTCCACTACCTGCCTCCATCCTCACCTACCTCCTCACCCACCTCCCTCAACCTACTCCTCCCCCCCCTCCCCCAACCTACCCACCCTCCCTCCTCCCTTCCCTCCCTCCCTCCCTCCTCTCCGTCACCCACCCTCACCTACCCCTCCCTCCATCCTCACCTACCCACCCTCCCTCCTCCTCCCCGTCACCCACCCTCCCCTCCCACCTCTTCCGACATTTCGGTGTTTATTTCATTATTTCTATAATTATCAATTTAAATTCACTTTAACACTGGGACTGTGGCTTATATTATGCCCCCTCTCTCTCAACTCCACCCCCACCGTCATCAAACGTGGGGAAACTCTCCCAGCAAATGGACATGTCTAGTTGGACACGCTCAAGCTTCCGCCTGTGCCTCCTGGACACGCGAACTCTCTGGACATGTGACCGACCCGTATCCTCCCACTGGCCTTGAGGGACGCGTCAGGTCAAGGGATGAAGCTGAATATAATAATTAACACTGTATAAACTTGTCTCCTAACTGGTCCACGAGACATTAACGAGACATCAACGACACACGAGACATCAATGAGACACGAGACATCGACGAGACATCAACGACACACTTCAGGAAAACTCAAAAGGCATGGAAAATAACAGCCATCAAAAATTCGCCAAACATCCGCAACAAATACCACCCAACGCATCACCAAACATCGCCAGATATCCCGACGCATCACCAAACATCGCCATATACCTCAATACATCACAGAACATCAGCAAACACCACTTCAAAACACCCTTACCCGCCCCCAAACACATCCCCCTTACACACCATCCCTAAACTGAGTGTTCCCTGACTCAGCAGACGCCTCGAACTCAGCAGACGCCTCGAACCCTCAGCAGACACCTCGGAACTCAACAGACGCCTGAACCTCAGCAAACGCCTCTGGACCTCAGCAGACGCCTCGGACCTCAGCAGACGCCTGAACCTCAGCAGACACCTCGGAACCTCAACAGACGCCTCGGGACCTCAGCAAAACGCCTCGGGACCTCAGCAGACGCCTCGGACCTCAGAGACGCCTCGACCTCAGCAGACGCCTCCCAACCTCAGCATCTTCCGGCAAATTTCATCCAATTCCTGACGAGAGGCGGTAGCAAACAGCGAGCGACACCCGACCCTCCTCCTCCCGCCTCGTCCTCGACTAAACATGAAACTCGACACAATGTCTAGGGAGGAGAGGAGCAGCAGGCAAGCGTCTAGGAGGAGCAGTGCCAGCGTCTAGAGGAGCAGTGCCAGCGTCTAGAGGAGGAGGAGAAAAGCCAGGGTCTAGAGTGCCAGACACGTCTCCCTCAAGAGGTAAATATTGGCCCCAGTCAGCTGTGTAGTCTCCCTCTGTGTGTATACTGTCTTCCGGGGCAGTGGCGACTGGGCTGTGGTGAGGAGGCGGTTGGTGGGGAGGAGGCGACTGGTGGCGGAGGAGGCGGCTATAGCGGTAGACGATGAGAGGATAGGGAGGTTGATGGCGGGGAGGCGGGCGTTGGCGGCTAGTGGCGGGAGGAGGCGACTGGAGGGGGGGGAGAGGAGAGGAGGAGGAGGAGGGCGGGAGGAGGGGAGAGGGGGGGGGGAGGAGGGATGGTGGCGGGAGGAGGTGGTGGGGGAGGAGGGGGGAGGAGGCGTTGGTGGCAGGAGGAGGCGGTTGGTGCGGAGGAGGCAGAGCTGCGATAGGAGGTGATGGGGGAGGGGCGTTGGCGGAGTGGGGGAGGAGGCGACTGGTGGCGGGAGGAGGCGGTTGGTGGCGGGAGGAGGCGACTGGTGGCGGGAGGAGGCGGTTGGTGGCAGGAGGAGGCGGGGGGAGAGGAGGTGTGGCGGGGCGGTTGGGGGGGGAGGAGGCGTGGTGGCGGGAGGAGGCGGTGGTGGGGGGGGCGGTTGGTGGGGGGGGGGTGGTGGGGGGAGGCGGCTATAGCGGTAGACGATGAGAGGATAGTGGAGGTTGATGGCGGGGAGGCGGGCGTTGGCGGCTAGTGGCGGTTATGATGGGAGACTGGGGAATTGTGGAGGCAGCTACAGCGATAGAGATTAAGACGATGGAGGTGAGGGGAAAATAAAAAAGACGATAAAACAAAATCTCGAAATAAATTGAGAGAAAATAAAAGAAGACAAACAAAACAATGTAAGCAAAATGTGAGCGAAGAGAGAAAAGAAAAATTACAAGAAAATACATTAAAATAGCTAAAGAGAGAGAGAGAGAGAGAGAGAGAGAGAGAGAGAGAGAGAGCACCAACTCCTCAGCATAGGCAAATCCAGAACAACTTTGGGTGATCATGGCGCGTTGTGGGTGGTCGGTGGGGGAGGGAGGAGGGAGGGAGGGAGGAGGGAGGGAGGGAAGGAAGAGGAGGAAAGAGAAGACCCTCCCCCACCAAACATCACCCAATTAGGTGGTTATCGCCCGTCAGGAGGGGGTAGACCGCGGGTTGGCTTATAACAAGAGTGACCGCACTGCACCGCTAATCGTCTCAGCAGAAGAATCCAGCGAGCCATCCGAAGCGAGGTTGTGGGTTCCTGTAGATTGGGGGTGGTGTTGATGCCATTATGGGAGAGAGACGGGGATGGGGAGAGACGGGATGGGGAGGTGGGGAGAGAGACGGGATGGGGAGGTGGGGAGAGAGACGGGATGGGGAGGTGGGGGAGAGAGACGGGATGGGGAGGTGGGGGAGAGAGACGGGATGGGGGAGGTGGGGAGAGAGACGGATGGGGGAGGTGGGGAGAGACGGGATGGGAGAGGTGGGGGAGAGACGGGATGGGGGAGGTGGGGGGAGAGAGACGGGATGGGGGAGGTGGGGGAGAGAGACGGATGGGGGAGGTGGGGGGAGAGAGACGGATGGGGAGGTGGGGAGAGAGACGGGATGGGAGAGAGACGGGATGGGGGAGGTGGAGAGAGACGGGATGGGGGAGGTGGGGGAGAGACGGATGGGGGAGGTGGGGGAGAGAGACGGATGGGAGGTGGGAAAGAGACGGGATGGGGAGGTGGGGAGAGAGACGGATGGGGGAGGTGGGGAGAGAGACGGATGGGGGAGGTGGGGGAGAGAGACGGGATGGGGAGGTGGGGAGAGAGACGGATGGGGGAGGTGGGGGAGAGACGGGGAGGGGGTAGGGAAGTGGGGAGTGTGGGAGGGGTAGGGAAGTGGGGGAGGAGGGAGGAAGGGTAGGAGGGTAGGGAAAAAGGAGATGGTATGGAAGAGAGAGGGTAGGGAGAGGGTGGAGGTAATGGGAGGAGGAGAGAGGAGGAGGGGTCATGCGCCAAATTTGTTCGTTAACCTCTTCTTCCTGTCGGGTGCACACAGACAGACAGACAGAGACAGGTAAACACACAGGAAGACAGACACAGACAGAAACACACACACACACACTGTAGGTAAGTTTTCCTCATATTGATTTTGACCTAGGGAAGGAAACGGACAAGAGAAGGAAAGGGAAGAAAGAAAAGGGAAGAGGGTGGGGTGAGAGGGAGAAGGAGGAAAGGGTAGGAGGAAAGAAGGAAGAGGAAGGGGAGTGGTAGGAAGAAAGGGGGAGGAAAGGTAAGGTAGGGGAGAGGAGGAAGCGGGGAGACATGCCAAATCTAGACGTCTGGGTCATCACGTTTCCCGGACGAATATTGGAAACTTTTGGTATTATAAAGACCCAAGTAATATGTTTATCTTTGGCCAATCTCCAGACTCGGAGTGTGTGTGTGTGTGTGTGTGTGTGTGTGTGTGTGTGTGTGTGTGTGTGTGTGTGTGTGTGTGTGTGTGTGTGTGTGTGTGTGTGTGTGTGTGTGTGTGTGTGTGTGTGTGTGTGTGTGGTGTGTGTGTGTGAGTGTGTGTGTGTGTGTGTGTGTGTGTGTGTGTGTGTGTGTGAGTGTGTGTGTGTGTGTGTGTGTGTGTGTGTGTGTGTGTGAGTGTGTGTGTGTGTGTGTTCAATAAGCTAGAATATACCGTAAGAGATCTACAAACAAACACACACACAGACACAGATATACACACTCACTCACCACGCACTCACTACTCACCATTCACCCACATTCCATCACGTCATCAATCTATAATTTTTTCCTCAACTCTGACCCTTGACCTCTAGCAGTAGGGGTCACCAAAACATCAGCCTGACATATGAACGCAATAGACACGTTAGCAGGAACCATTTACCAATATCTCTTGTCGTTCAAGAGATAAGCCAGTCCAAATGACCCTTTGAAGAATGAAATAAAAATGTAATAACAATAATAATAATAATAATAATATAATAAACGAAAAATGACAAAAATATATACAATGGTGAAAACTTAAAATGTAAATGTAAATAATAATAATAATAATAATAATAACAACAACAATAAAAGCAGTTCGGTTATTATATTTTATTTATTTACGTGTGTTTATTTAATGGATGGAATCGGAATACGTGTATATGCAATCAAAATGAAAATAATTATAATATTTGTGAAGGCAGAGACAGAATAAGCTAGCTCTCTCTCTCTCTGGCCTACTCTAAGGTGAAAAGTGGAGGGAGGAACAGTTTTAATGAAAGCTGACGAGCTGTCACCCAAGATTTTCACTGTCCACCTGACGGTCACCCTCCCTCTCTTTTCACCGGATATCTGTATAGTGTAATTATGTACGCGTGTATGAGTGAGCAAATGCGTGTAGTGTGTGTTTGTGTGCATATATTACAAGCACACACACACACACACACTACGATGGCTGTGGTGGCAGAATATACGACACACGAACACGAGGAGGGAAATGAAAACACGAAATCACCTCCTGTCACACTACTTCACTCTAAAATCATCTTGTAGTGTGTGTGTGTTTGTTGTGTGTGTGTGTGTGTGTGTGTGTGTGTGTGTGTGTGTGTGTGTGTGTGTGTGTGTGTGCGCCCCAGACTTTGTGCCGTGACTGAAGATGCTTCCCTCCTTCCTCGGCAGTGTGTGATGAGGGCGTACATCACTTCTTGTCCCCCTCCCTCCCTCCTTCTTGTCCCTCCCTCCCTCCCCCTCTCCCTTCCTGTCCCCCCCCTCCCTCCCTCCCTCCTTCCTCCCCCTCCACTACATCTTGTTTCTGTTCCTCTCTTCTCCTCCTCCCTGTTCTCTTCAGCTCTCTTCCTCCCCCCCACCACCTCCCCCACCCCTCCGACTCAACCGCCCTCACACACCTCCTGTCTCAACCACTCACCACCCTCATTCACTCCTACCCCCACCCGACAGCCTCCACAACACAGATGTAGGGAACAAATCTCCCGACGGCTGGGACAGAGACGCGGCCAACACGCCAACTTTAAATCCTTGAAAAAGTCGGAAATCCTCAACTTTCAACAGGTGATTTTGCCCTAACGACAGGAGAGGAGGGAGGGTTAGGAGGGGGGAGGTGAAGGAAGGGGTAGAGGGGAGAAGGGAGGGGAAGTGGTTAGGAGGAGGAGAGAAGGGAGGGTTAGAAAGGAAGAAGGAAAGGGGTTTGAAGGGTAGAAGAGAAACGGGAGGAGAAGAGTTTGGATTATAGCACTATCTGGTCCTTCCTCTCCCTTCTGCTGCTAAAATCCCTACACCTACAAACACCTTAACCCCCGCCTCCACACACACACAGAGCTGCGAAAAAACTCCCCCGCCACCAAACACACCTCACCTCAACACAAATATATTCAAACTTCTACGCCACACACACACACATACATCTCTTTTCCCATCCAGCAGAGGAGGACGTAGAGTGCAGAAGGACAAGCAGCTGAAGGTTCCATCACACTCGAACACGTCCTGACATTTACATAGCTTGTACGTCTCATTTACTGTTGTTGTTTTACAGGAATACATTTTTTTACATATTTACAGCGTATGGATAAGGATATATATATATAATTATCGTGTTTTTACAAGGATTTTTACGTATTAACACTACAGATGAGTAAATCGCCTATAGGTCTAAATTATCATCCTTTTTACAGACGACATTTCTCTTGTTTACATATTTACAGTCTATGATAAGTAAATCGCCTTGGTGGGGAGAGGAAGGGTGGAGGCGAAGATGGGAGGGGAAGGAGAAAGAGGTGGAAACGCAGGTAGGAGGCGGAGAGTATAGGCTTAGAGGGGGGAGAAGGAGAGTATAGGGCTAGAGGGGGAGAAGGGAGAGTATAGGCTTAGAGGGGGAGAAGGGAGAGTATTGGCTTAGAGGGGGAGAAGGGAGAGTATAGGCTTAGAGAGAGAAAAGGGA
The DNA here is from genome assembly GCF_018991925.1 of Homarus americanus. Taxonomy (NCBI): domain Eukaryota; kingdom Metazoa; phylum Arthropoda; class Malacostraca; order Decapoda; family Nephropidae; genus Homarus; species Homarus americanus. The sequence goes on along the minus strand of NW_024740327.1, from coordinate 917 downwards.
GAGTATAGGCTTAGAGGGGGAGAAGGGAGAGTACATACAAGTATATAATAAGCAGAGGCTCTCAACCGTGTGCCATGGAAGACAGACAGAAGGAGGGAGGGTGAAAGAGGGAGGGGAAATGAGGGAGGAAAAAGGATAACGGGGGGGGGAAGGGATGAAAGAAGGAGGGGGAAAGGTGGGAGGGAAAAAGGATGAAAGGAGGAAAGGGGGAGGGGAAAGGGAAAGGGATGAAAGGGGGATGTTCCTAGGCCTTCCTCACCTACCTGTCAGATTATAAAGTGAAATATCTTCTCCAGGGAGTAAGAAGAGATGATTGTAAAAAAATACACGAGATTTCCCAGTCCCCCACACACACAAACCTACAACACATACGCGCTAAAACACACATCCATATACACTCGTCCCATACTGCAAATAAAAAATAAACATACAAACTCACAAATACACAAACAAAAACAAACACAGACACAGTTCCAGACAAAAACAACAAACAATGGGAAATAAAAATATAAATAAAAAACACGGAGGTGGGGTGGGGTAGGGTAGGGGAGGGGTTGGGTTGGGGTTGGGTTGGGTTGGGGTAGGGTAGGGGTAAGGTAGGGGTAGGGAGTAAGATAAGAGATCCCAGAAGGTGGGGTGGCCCTGATCTATCTCCAGGAGGTACAGGAGGAGACACTTCCCAGCCCCTGAAGGTACACACACACACACACACACACACACACACACACACACACACACACACACACACACACACACACACACACACACACCTCTTGGGCCTCCTCAGGGAAGCATTCCGGAATTCCAAAAGGTCGATGGCTGCCGAATTTTCCCAGCTAGAGGTGGAGAGTATTTCTGGAACCTGGACCCCCCCTCCCCCCCTCCAGCAATAATGCAACTGAACTGAAGTACAACAT
>NW_024740326.1:0-8890 GCF_018991925.1 Homarus americanus | reverse complement strand
CTCGTGTTGACGTGCTAAAGCTGGTAAGAGTGACAGATAATAGTACAGACACTCAGCAGCTTCCAACCCTGTAATCTATCTTTGCAAACACTGCCTAAAATTTCACACTGATCCACCCAATGTGAAGTAGATGATTGATGTGTGTGTTTTGTGTGTGTGTTTTGTGTGTGTGTGTGGTTATTTGTACGTGTTTGTTTGTGTGTCTATGTGTGTGTGTGTATGTTTCTACTTCCCTATCTTTGCTTTATAATCTATATAAATGTACTGTACTTCAATGTGTATAAGTTTGTGCGTTTCTATATGTAAATTTATATATGTGTGTTTATATAGTTCATTTATATATACAACTATATTATTTCTTGTAAATAAACATTGGAAGCAATTAAAACATCCATCCATTCAATCTATCAATTTATTCAACTAATTATTTGTTCAATCATCATTCTGTTTATTTATTTATCTATTTGTCAATCAACCAATCTACTGTGTCTATCTGTCTATTCATCAATCCAGTCTATATCTGTCTGTGTCTGTCTGTCTGTCTGTCTGGCTGGCTGGCTATCAATCTATCAAAATGCATATCCCTTCAATTCATCAATCAATCAATTATTCGGCCTTCCTATCATACCCATCAATCATGCCCTGATCCGCGTGTGTTTTGAGAGGAAAGTGAGCCAGCTGTGCAACGTCAGGTTCCGACAAGTCGTTTAATCCCGAGCGACGTGCAGCTGTCAGCGGGTCGTCACGGCTGACAGGAGGCGTGACTGGAGAGAACAGTTCACACGCTGTCAGACTCACGTAGACGTACCCTCTCTCCTGAGTAGTGGAGGGGGGTGAGAGGGAGAGGAGGGGGGTGAGAGGGAGAGGAAGGGGTGAGAAGGAGAGGAAGGGGTGAGAGGGAGAGGAGGAAGGGGTGAGAGGAAGAGGAGAGGGTGAGAGGGAGAGAAAGAGGTGAGAGGGAGAGTAAGAGGTGAGAGGGAGAGTAAGGGGTGAGAGGGAGAGGAAGGAGTGAGAGAGAGAGGAAGGGGTGAGAGGGAGGAGGAGGTGGGTGAGAGGAAGAGGAGGTGGATGAGAGGAAGAGGAGGTGGGTGAAAGGGAGATGAGGTGGGTGAGAGGGAGAGGAGGTGGGAGAGAGGGAGAGGAGGTGGGTGAGAGGGGGATGAGGGGGGTGATGAGAGGGAGGGGAGGTGGTGAGAGGGAGAGGAGAGAGTGAAAGGAAGAGCAGGGGTGATAGGGAGAGGGGAGGTGAGAGGGACATGAGGGGTGAGAGGAAGAGGAGGGCGTGAGAGGGAGAGGAAGGAGGAGGTGGGTGAGAAGGAGAGGAGGGGATGAGAGGGAGAGGAAGAGGTGAGAGGGTGGAAGAGAGGTGTGGAGAGGGAGAGGAGGAGGTGGGTGAGAAGGAGAGGAGGGGATGAGGGAGAGGAAGAGGTGAGAGGGTGGGAAAGGGGGTGAGAGGGAGAGGGAGAGTGGAAGGGGTGAGAGGGAGAGAAGGTGGGTGAGAGGGAGAGGAGGTGGGTGAGAGGGAGAGGAGGTGGGTGAGAGGGAGAGAAGGTGGGTGAGAGGGAGAGGAGGTGGGTGAGAGGGAGAGGAGAGGAGGGGAAGGAGAGAATAGGATAAGAGAGAGATGGGAAAGTAAGATAGGGAAAGGAAGAGGAAAGAAGCGGGAGAGAGAGAGGGAGAGATATGAGAGGTGATAGAGACAGAAAGAACGATAGAGGATAAGATGAAAGGAGAGGAAGAGAGAGGATGGGGAAGAATGGAGAGAAAGAGAGGGAGAGAAGATGATAGCATAGAAAGGAAAGGAAAGGGAAGGGTAAGGAAGGAAGATGAAGGAGTGAAGTAAAAGGGAAAGGAGAAATTGAAGGAAAGAATGAAGGGGGTAGCAATAAAAGGAGAGAGAGGATGAGAGGGGAGGAAAATGATAGGAAAACGAAAGAAAGGAAGAAGAGAGAAAAGAGAATATTTAGAGTAAAGATGAAGGTAGATAAGCAGAAAGAAAGTGAAGAAGGGGATAAGAGGGAAAGATGAGGAGATTAATGGAAAAGAGAGATAGAGGAAGAGGAGAACAATGGGGGGTGAGAGGCAGAGAGGAGGAGGAGAGTGAGAAGGAAAGGAGATGGAGAGTAGAAGACGAAGGAGTAGATGAGAAAGAAGGAGGAGAAGAGGGAAAACAGATGTAGGGCTAGAGTGGAATAAGGAAATGGATAGGGAAAAATGTGTGTGAGAGAGAGAGAGAGAGAGAGAGAGAGAGAGAGAGAGAGAGAGAGAGAGAGAGAGAGAGAGAGAGGATAGAATGAAAGAGGTAATAAAAACGAGGGAGGAAAGGATGGGAGGGGAAATAATAACTCACCTGAGCTATTCACCTAAACACTCACCTGACTAACTCGTCAAAGCTCACCTGTACAATCAGTGATCATTAATACCTCTGAAAATAACTTGATAATTTCCAGGTAATATCAAATTATTTCGTGTTTCAGTAAATATTAAATATATTGTAAATTTGTTAATATTTATATATGTTCTGTGTATTTATCTAACACTTTGTATAATTTTGTATGTATCTATCAAACTTTTTGTCTATCATTATCTGCTTATCTGTCTGTGTATGTGCGGGTGTTGCAATATGTCTATATATTTAAGTAAAATGAATCTTTGTTCAGCCTGTTTACGAATCTGTGTCATTAACCTGCCCATTCCTCATCTAACATTAGCTCTGTTGCTTGTAATTAATGGTAGTGAAGAGCTAGGTAGTGGACCAATTAGCTCTCTTACGTTATCTTCAGATGGCCTGTGTTAATATAAACTTTAACGTACATTAATACAATAAAATGTTTATTTAGCTCCAGTCGTCATCTTTAACTGAACACATTAAGCTACTTCCTATAATTTGACTTAAAAAACTTAAAGTTATAAGAATTCAGCTAACAGGATTTGTTTTGAAGAAGTTCTCTCCTCCTCCTCCTCATCCCTCTGTTCCTCCTCCTCCTCCCCCTCCTCCCACTGTTCCTCCTCCTCTTCCTCCTCCTCCTCTTCTTTCTTTTGCATTTCTTTCCAGCTCCCTCATCTTCTTTTCCTCCTCCTTCATTCTTCTTCCCTTTTCCTACCTCCCTCTCCCTCTCTTCCTTCTTCCATCTACTTCCTTTCTTTCCACCTCCCTCCTTTCTCTTTATTTCCCTCTCCTTCTTCCACTTTCTTCCTCTACACAAGGATTTGACAGTTTAGGCCTAGCAGCGATATAACACCTTTGATGTGACAGGTTATTGACAGCCGGGACCTGACAGGGAGATGACAACTTTACCTAGACAGGATTTTGACAGCTCTGGTCAGGCGGGGAGATAACAGCTATGATTTGACACGCTGTTGGCAATTTTGACCTGACTCTAACTAGACAGGGAGATGATAGCTCTAACTAGACAGGGAGATGATAGCTCTAACTTGACAGGAAGATGACAGCTCTAACTTAACAATAATATTAAGATATTACAAACACAACTCTGACTCATTGTATATAATATTCACTACATTAAACCAGTCACAAGATTTTAGTAACGGCTAGAAGGACCCTTAATTTCACATCTTTATTGCCATGTGAATAATGCATGAAAACCTGTAAATATACCAAGAAATATGACCCAGTACATGGCAGCAGAGTCATGAGATAGGAGCCTTCATGCCAAACTTTAATACATCATGCTGGTTGTTGTCTAGTCCCGGTGCCTCGCTATATTAGTAAGCAATTTTTGTGTATATTCAGTCGACCTCTGATAGAGTTCTCAATAATCACAGCTGAGTTATATTAAAAAGTTGATTGTCTCCTTTCCCGACAGTGCACTCTCTTCCACTCTCTGCACTCACAACCAACAGAGTGCCGACTCCAACGGTCACTCTCCTCCCCACGCACCACCAAGCAGTTCCTGCCTCATATAGATCCTTCGGGAACGATCAGGACTCCACGACACGAGTTGTGGAGAATCCTATAAGGATTCCCTGGGCCCGCATTTTTGAGCTACCGAACAGGGAGGTACTACCGCCTGGGAAGATATTGGAAGCATAATGTGTTGTCTAATGGTAGACCCTGCTGCCATATGTCATCACGAAAATTGTGACCAAGTCCAAGGTTGCTGATCTGACTTTCTGTGTTGTGTGAGAGTGAACGAGTGAGGATGGATGAGTTTCTAGGTGGATAGGTGCTGAGTGAGGATGGATGAGTTCCTAGGTGGAGAGATGCATATAAAAAATCTGGGGACAAAGGTCTCTTCAATAATTACCGCCCCATATCAGTCCTCCTAGGGAGAAAATGGTAAGTAGCCTATAGAAAACTTAAGTTATAAGGCATTTGCATTTTTTCATAAACTTATCAATATTAGCCTACTTTTTCCCTTGGGCTTGCGCCCCTCCTGGAAATTGCTGACGCTTCCCATTTCTACGTGGGGGGAGGGAGCGCCAATATTTCAACACTCCACCTCCCAGGATGGGCGAGGATGGGGGATGAGGAAGGGGGGGGATTCCACGCCCTTCCCAGTCGGTGGGTCCTGATACCTTCCGTCTGCGCCTGACGGATGGTACCATTCACCACCTCCCAGGATGGGCGAGGATGGGGGAGGGGGATAGGGGATGGGGGATGGGGGCGAGGATTCCACGCCTTCCCAGTCGGTGGGTCCTGATACCTTCCGTCTGCGCCTGACGGATGGTACCATTCACCACCTCCCAGGATGGGCGAGGATGGGGGAGGGGATAGGGGGATGGGGGATGGGGGGGGGATTCCACGCCCTTCCCAGTCGGTGGGTCGTGATACCTTCCGTCTGCGCTCGACGGATGGTACCATTCACTACCTCACAGGATGGGCGAGGATGGGGATAGGGGAGGGGGAGGGCTGAGGGGATTCAACGCCCTTCCCAGTCGGTGGGTCGTGATACCTTCCGTCGGCGCCTGACGGATGGTACCATTCACCACCTCCCAGGATGGGCGAGGATGGGGGAGGGGGATGGGGGAGGCGGATGGGGGGGGGATTCCACGCCCTTCCCAGTCGGTGGGTCGTGATACCTTCCGTCGGCGCCTGAGGGAGCAATGCATCAAGAGTTTCACCACTCTTCATAATATGGTTCAGCATATTTGGATAAAACGTATCAGGGAGGGAAAGCCAATCAACGAACGAGATGATTAGAAGGAAGGTTTTTATTGGTTAAAAAAATTATTTTCTTCGACCTCTCGCAGTACAACATGGATGCTTATCTATATGTTAATGCGTCGAGAAATTAAAAAATGGAATGATTTATCTTACTTATATATGTGTGCGTGTATAGACATAACGCACGCACGCACACAAAGCAATTACATATACAGACACGCACTCACGCAAGCACAGAGACAATCACGGACACAGACGAACACAAACAAGTGGTGATGTAAAAAAATAAACGAAAAGAGAGAACCAGATAAGAGAGACAGAGACGTATAGACAGACAGACGATGACAGGAAGGGGAGACAGAAAGACCAAGAATAAAAACAGGAAACCCAAAGACAGTGAACAAATGAGAGAGAGAGAGAGAGAGAGAGAGAGATGAATAAATAGATAGACAAAGACAGACAGAGAAATATATTGAGAGAGAGAGAGAGAGAGAGAGAGAGAGAGAGAGAGAGAGAGAGAGAGAGAGAGAGAGCTAACGAAGAACGGCAGTAATTACCCAGATATCAATCGACTGTTCTCAAGACGTGTGTGTGTGTGTGTGTGTGCCCGAGGTTATACACAGCCTGCAGGGAACAATAGTTAAGGGTGAAGGCGCTAATAACTGCCTTAAACACTCTTGTCATTACGGGTCTTATCTCTGAGGAGGAAGTTAAGAAACGAGGCAAAGATGAAGAAGACTGCCAAGAGATTAAGACGATGATAAAGATGATGTGGAAGGAGATAAAGAGAGAGATGAGTAAACAGGATAATAGTGGATTGATATATTGAGTTCTTGTTCTTGTTCTTGTTCTTCTTCTTGTTCTTCTTCTTGTTCTTGTTCTTCTTCTGTTGTTTATTGTTGGTATTGTTGTTTTATTGTTGTTGTTGTTTTTGAATAGTTGAAGCCAAAAACGATAAGTAATTAACTTGATTAATTTGGATGTAACTATGAAATTGTCTTAATTGATATTTAAGTACGCTTATTTACGTCTCCTGTCATTGATATAAGAGATTTTAAATAATCACACTTAAGAAAGCCACTTAATCACACTTAAAGGCTTCATCAGTCCAAGTCGAGTTGTTTAGTAGTAATCGCACTTGGAATAATTTATCTTTTCATTCCAAGTGTCTTAAGTAATCGCACTTTAGGACATTATCCACAAAATCCACAGATCTTAAGTAATTGCACTTAACACTACATGTGGTCCAAGTGTTAAGTAATTGCACTTACGATCTCGACACTTTTAAATAATCCTCACTTAAGGGATAATTACACTTGAAAATCATTCTACTTAAGATTTTAAGTCGTTAGGGATAAGGCACTCAAGTCATCATACTCAACACCTTAGTCATCGTTCTCAGTGTCTTAAGTCATCATACTCAACACCTTAGTCATCGTTCTCAGTGTCTTAAGTCATCATACCCAACACCTTAGTCATCGTTCTCAGTGTCTTAAGTCATCATACTCAACACCTTAGTCATCGTTCTCAGTGTCTTAAGTCATCATACTCAACACCTTAGTCATCGTTCTCAGTGTCTTAAGTCATCATACCCAACACCTTAGTCATCGTTCTCAGTGTCTTAAGTCATCATACCCAACACCTTAGTCATCGTTCTCAGTGTCTTAAGTCATCATACGCAACACCTTAGTCATCGTTCTCAGTGTCTTAAGTCATCATACGCAACACCTCAGTCATCGTTCTCAGTGTCTTAAGTCATCATACCCAACACCTTAGTCATCGTTCTCAGTGTCTTAAGTCATCATACCCAACACCTTAGTCATCGTTCTCAGTGTCTTAAGTCATCATACGCAACACCTTAGTCATCGTTCTCAGTGTCTTAAGTCATCATACGCAACACCTCAGTCATCGTTCTCAGTGTCTTAAGTCATCATACCCAACAAGTCATCATACCCAACACCTTAGTCATCGTTCTCAGTGTCTTAAGTCATCATACGCAACACCTTAGTCATCGTTCTCAGTGTCTTAAGTCATCATACGCAACACCTTAGTCATCGTTCTCAGTGTCTTAAGTCATCATACGCAACACCTTAGTCATCGTTCTCAGTGTCTTAAGTCATCATACGCAACACCTTAGTCATCGTTCTCAGTGTCTTAAGTCATCATACGCAACACCTTAGTCATCGTTCTCAGTGTCTTAAGTCATCATACCAACACCTTAGTCATCGTTCTCAGTGTCTTAAGTCATCATACCCAACACCTTAGTCATCGTTCTCAGTGTCTTAAGTCATCATACCAACACCTTAGTCATCGTTCTCAGTGTCTTAAGTCATCATACGCAACACCTTAGTCATCGTTCTCAGTGTCTTAAGTCATCATACGCAACACCTCAGTCATCGTTCTCAGTGTCTTCAGTCATCATACGCAACACCTTAGTCATCGTTCTCAGTGTCTTAAGTCATCATACCCAACACCTTAGTCATCGTTCTCAGTGTCTTAAGTCATCATACGCAACACCAGTCATTAAAGTTCTCAGTGTCTTAAGTCATCATACCCAACACCTTAGTCATCGTTCTCAGTGTCTTAAGTCATCATACCCAACACCTTAGTCATCGTTCTCAGTGTCTTAAGTCATCATACCCAACACCTTAGTCATCGTTCTCAGTGTCTTAAGTCATCATACGCAACACCTTAGTCATCGTTCTCAGTGTCTTAAGTCATCATACGCAACACCTCAGTCATCGTTCTCAGTGTCTTAAGTCATCATACCCAACACCTTAGTCATCGTTCTCAGTGTCTTAAGTCATCATACCCAACACCTTAGTCATCGTTCTCAGTGTCTTAAGTCATCATACCCAACACCTCAGTCATCGTTCTCAGTGTCTTAAGTCATCATACCCAACACCTTAGTCATCGTTCTCAGTGTCTTAAGTCATCATACGCAACACCTTAGTCATCGTTCTCAGTGTCTTAAGTCATCATACGCAACACCTTAGTCATCGTTCTCAGTGTCTTAAGTCATCATACCCAACACCTTAGTCATCGTTCTCAGTGTCTTAAGTCATCATACCCAACACCTTAGTCATCGTTCTCAGTGTCTTAAGTCATCATACCCAACACCTTAGTCATCGTTCTCAGTGTCTTAAGTCATCATACCCAACACCTTAGTCATCGTTCTCAGTGTCTTAAGTCATCATACCCAACACCTTAGTCATCGTTCTCAGTGTCTTAAGTCATCATACCCAACACCTTAGTCATCGTTCTCAGTGTCTTAAGTCATCATACCCAACACCTTAGTCATCGTTCTCAGTGTCTTAAGTCATCATACCCAACACCTTAGTCATCGTTCTCAGTGTCTTAAGTCATCATACCCAACACCTTAGTCATCGTTCTCAGTGTCTTAAGTCGTCATACCCAACACCTTAGTCATCGTTCTCAGTGTCTTAAGTCATCATACCCAACACCTTAGTCATCGTTCTCAGTGTCTTAAGTCATCATACCCAACACCTTAGTCATCGTTCTCAGTGTCTTAAGTCATCATACCCAACACCTTAGTCATCGTTCTCAGTGTCTTAAGTCATCATACCCAACACCTTAGTCATCGTTCTCAGTGTCTTAAGTCATCATACCCAACACCTTAGTCATCGTTCTCAGTGTCTTAAGTCATCATACCCAACACCTTAGTCATCGTTCTCAGTGTCTTAAGTCATCATACCCAACACCTTAGTCATCGTTCGCAGTGTCTTAAGTCATCATACCCAA
>NW_024740325.1:0-20292 GCF_018991925.1 Homarus americanus | reverse complement strand
CACTGTCACTATGTTGAAATGAACTGTAGTGTGAGCTTTTCCCCAGCTAGTTATTATATGTCTTATTTGTGTCACGCATGTTACTTGTATATTATTTGTAATTCGTAACCCATTCCCCAAATATGTAACTGTATATTTTCAGCCTTCTGGCTGCCAAGCTCTTTCAATAAACCGTTAATTATTATTATTATTATTATTATTAATTATATGTTGGTCCATACCAACTCACTCCCCTGAACCCTCCTCCCCACCGGACTATCAACAAGTTCTTGCCATAAGGTACTATCTCATTTGGCAAAGGAATGGAACCAGTGATGAATAGTGGTGAACAGTGCTTAACTCAGTGAAAAACAACTCGGCAGTTGAGTCTTACCCAAGCTAGCTAACCAGCTTCACACAGTGAGGTCCCAGGTACCCGGTTATACTTCCCCTGAGACTCCACGATAGAGAGGCCTGGGACCACACCTCACCCACTTGAATGAGTGAGTCATGTCGACCACGTGGTGTCCCCAAGATGCTACGACACCACGTAGTGAATGTTTGGCTACAGCATCATCATGTGAAGTTCCTCATAACACCATCTGTGAGGTAACTGCTACATCATCAGGCCCCTCATCACGCCATCTGTGAGGGAGTTACTACACCACGTGTCTGGTGTTCAACACCTCACCTTACATGATCTACGCGTGCAAACATTAATCTGTATGTTCACTGTGTGCTCCTTCACCTATCTCTAATGAGGGCTTTTGTTAAACCACCAATGTATGTACTAAGTCATTTGTGTCCAATGTATACTTTCGAAAAGCCCTTGTTTGGGGAAGGTAAGAGAGAGTAGTCGTCATTATTGTCCAAGCCACATTATTTATTTCTATATATAAGTAATGTAGGCTGGTTTTTAAATACCTCAATCCCCTAACGGTGCCGTTTGTATATTAAGAAATACCGAAGCCATACAGTACAACACCAGCGAATATGAAGTATCACTGTAACCGGCAACTGTTACTCACTCATACCTACATACATATATAGAGTCTTTACAGAATGATAGCAGACACGAGGAAGACGAACAACAAGAGGAGAAGAGTTAGAAGAAAATCAACTTCAAGCTAAGAAGAAGAATACCAAGACATTTCCTCCAAACAACAAAACAACACACACAATCAAGCCGACCAAACACTGAGAAACCATGGCGGAACCCAACATGCACCGGACGCTTGACCTGACTCTATCCTGCCGCATCCAGGCGAGTTGCTGCTTAAAGTCCCTCACGCAAGCGCTGTTTAGCCACTGCACCTATTCTCTCCTCCTAAAATTCACTTCAATCCCCCCTGCCACTAGCATGTATGTATGTATGTATGTATGTATGTATGCATGAATGATAACTGCAACTTTGCGTATTAAAACTCATTACTCTTACCGAAGTAATATAGTGCGTGGTTATGTTATGTCATGTTAGGATAGATTATAAACTACATTGGGTTACATTTCGTGAGGTTCGGTGACGCTACAGGAAGTTAGGTGAGGTACCTGGAGGTTAGGTGAATGTTGACTGACTGACTGACTGACTGACAATTACTAGGAAGTGGTTCCAACACGTTCACGCACAACCTATACTCATACCACAAGTCCAGAATTAGAGAGGATCATGTTATTGGATATATTTTCAACGATTTACTCAGTGTCTAACCAACTCTTTAGCGATTTAAATGTGGACCTAAAAGTAGGTCCGTATATTTGTTTGTCGTGGTGGTGGTGGTGGTGTGCGCCCGTCCATCAGGTTGATTAACCACCAAAACCATAAAGGGTGCGGCCTTGCCGTTTCAGGGCATACACCACATCCATGGCGGTGACGGTCTTCCTTTTTGCGTGCTCGGTGTAGGTGACGGCGTCACGGATGACGTTCTCCAGAAACACCTTGAGGACGCCGCGGGTCTCCTCGTAGATGAGGCCGGATATACGTTTAACACCTCCACGCCGAGCTAGACGACGAATGGCGGGCTTGGTGATACCCTGGATGTTGTCACGAAGCACCTTACGATGACGCTTGGCGCCACCCTTTCCAAGTCCCTTGCCTCCTTTGCCTCGTCCAGTCATGTTGTTGTGGTTGCTACTACAGGTGGTCCTGGTGTGGCTTCGCCCACGGTTTGGTGGGAGTAGGTGGCGTGCTGTGGACGCAGCGGTAGTATCGTTCATCCAAGGCCGTCCCTCCCTCTTGGAGGTGGGGCGTAGCTTGCGGATGACGCATGCGGCACTCGTGGCCAATGAGGTGGCCACTGAGGTGGAGAATGTCTGTATATAAGCCCGCCCGCCTGCCGGGCCGCCCGTATTGACTATTTCGTCGTCGAGATGGCCCGTACTAAACAGACTGCCCGCAAGTCCACTGGAGGCAAGGCTCCACGGAAGCAGCTTGCCACCAAGGCAGCTCGCAAGTCCGCCCCAGCCACCGGTGGTGTCAAGAAGCCCCATCGTTACAGGCCCGGAACCGTCGCCCTTCGTGAGATCCGTCGTTACCAGAAGAGCACAGAGCTACTCATCAGGAAGCTGCCCTTCCAGCGCCTGGTGCGTGAGATCGCCCAGGATTTCAAGACTGACCTGCGCTTCCAGTCGTCTGCCGTCATGGCTCTGCAGGAAGCCTCTGAGGCTTACCTGGTGGGTCTTTTCGAGGACACCAACCTGTGTGCCATTCACGCCAAGCGCGTTACCATCATGCCCAAGGACATCCAGCTGGCCCGGCGCATCCGCGGAGAGCGTGCTTAAGTCCTCTTCCTTGGGGAAAAAGAAAAAGCACAACAAAACCTACCAGACATCTATAACTCGGCCCTTCTCAGGGCCAAAGAACTGTTCTGAAGATAATTGTCATGACAATCGAAATGGTTGGTGGTAGGAGAGCGTTAATTTCGGTTACCCAAATCGCCTAACGGTAAGTTGGTAACATTCGTGCAGGCACGAATGTATAGTAGGTCATCAATTCGGGAGGTGGGTGGGTGCAACAAACAAGAGCTAGTAACAAATAAATATATAAAGAATAAGTAAGTAAATAAATAAATAAAATAAAAGAAAATACAATAAAATACAATAAAATAAAATAAATTGTTTACATGAAATAGGCGTGCTGCAAACATGAAATGAAGCCCAAACACACTCCATGTATGTCACTTTGCAGTGGGTGTAAAAGTACTCCACGCAGAATTTATTTATTTATTTATTATGTTTCGATTTAGTCCGGTTTCTACGCCAATAGAGAATGCAGATTATTATAATTTTTTTTTTTTTTTATTTCCCTCTCAATATATCACTGTCGGTAACTGTCTCTTTAACATGTAACTGTGGCTCCGATGGAGCCGATTAAGTTGTAGTAGTGGGATGGCGTGTTTGTTGTGCACAAGTAACCTCTTACTTGGAAGAGGTGTACTTGGTGACAGCCTTGGTGCCCTCAGACACGGCATGCTTGGCCAGTTCACCGGGCAGCAAGAGTCGGACAGCTGTCTGGATTTCCCGACTTGTAATGGTGGAGCGTTTGTTGTAGTGCGCCAGGCGGGAAGCCTCGGCAGCGATGCGCTCGAAGATGTCGTTCACGAAAGAGTTCATGATGGACATAGCTTTGGAGGAGACTCCTGTGTCGGGGTGCACTTGCTTCAGTACCTTGTAGATGTAGATGCTGTAGCTTTCCTTCCTCCTGCGCTTCTTCTTCTTGTCACCCTTGGCAATGGCCTTCTGGGCCTTTCCAGCCTTCTTGGCAGCCTTTCCGGAAGTTTTGGGAGGCATGGCGGCACAGTTACTCGTGGCGCGGAGCGAGAGAATTGAAAACTGGCCCGACTAACTTTTCCTTATATACCGAGCGGGCCGCTCAGGATCAGACTGGCTGCAGCTACGGCTCTCTTACATTGGTTGGGTCCGCGAGACGGCCACCTGGCCTGATCCTGAGCTTGGTATAAAAGACCAAGGTGGCGGGCGGAAATTTAACTCCTATCACGAAAAGCAGCAGCAGCAACATGTCAGGACGCGGCAAGGGAGGCAAGGTGAAGGGCAAGTCAAAGTCCCGTTCTAGCAGGGCCGGACTCCAGTTCCCCGTGGGTAGGATCCACCGTCTCTTGCGTAAAGGCAACTATGCTGAGCGTGTTGGTGCAGGTGCCCCTGTGTACCTTGCAGCCGTCATGGAGTACCTGGCAGCAGAAGGGCTCGAGCTGGCCGGTAACGCCGCCCGCGACAACAAGAAGACCCGCATTATCCCGCGTCATCTTCAGCTTGCCATTCGCAATGACGAGGAGCTGAACAAGCTCCTATCTGGAGTCACCATTGCCCAAGGGGGTGTCCTTCCTAACATCCAAGCTGTGCTCCTCCCCAAGAAGACAGAGAAGAAATAAGAACCCAAGGTTCGTTCACACAAGACAACCTAACCAAACAGGCTCCTTTCGGAGCCACAGGATATCACTTAAAGAGAGAAATATACGACATCAACGTTTTGCAGGATAACACTCTATTTTACGTGTAATTAGCATAGTATTGTGGAAATAGAGTGAAATTGATTTTGAATGTTGTAGATGTGAAGGGGTACTGCGGGGGCCTGGGGTGGGGGACTTAAACGGGACTTAGAAGGGCGCAAGAAGCAGCAGCAGCAGCCAGGGAGGCGACCTTATTTTCAGTCAGGTTCATACACAAAGAAATACATCAGATTCATTGACAGTACAGTACACATTTACCAGTGTGGGCTAGCCAATTTGGGATAAAGAGCAAGAATGTAATGTCCTCAATGAAGTAATGACATAGTTCAAGATACAATAAGTGAGGTGGCCTGAAGTCTTTGACAGTGTCCCATTCAATAATATAGTAGTGCTTTAAAGGTGTATCACCAAGTTTACATGCTGAGTGTTCCTTTATGGGTACAGCGTTACTAACTAGCCAGATGTGTCTGTATCCTAACCTAATTCTGGCCACGACTACATCACACAGGCAAGTTGTTTGGACACTCTTCCTAGCCCCCTTGGTCCCTGTTCACCTACCTACTGTAGCAGTAAGTAGGTACCTGTTGTAAATCGAAACGTTGCCAATTTGTATTCAGGGAAAGTTGTTGGAGCTTCTAAACTTGAACTGACACAATCCGAGGAGTGGTGACCCGAGGATCACAGACACTATCTCTCCCTTCCTAACCTCCTGCTCCTTCCTCTGTCCTCCAAAAATTGAACCATGCTATCGCAAAGGTAATAATACAGGTAGAGACAACAACATATTTTCCTATTGTCTTATTATATATTAATAACAGAAACGCTGCCGCCATCCTGGAGGCTTTACATTGTCTCACTGTTCATTCCCTCCACAATTCTTCCTCTTACTTCTTCTTCTTCTTCCACCAATACTTTATTAACGGTGTATGTAAGTTTCACCATGTTTTGCACTCCATCGGTAGAGCAAAGTATATTTTGTTAGCAATAAACCAAAAGCATATTTTATGGCCTAATCATCACTACATAGAACACCACCCATAAAGCATGATACTAGTAGACCACAAACTGCTATAAACACCCAAAGCATATTTTATTGCCTAATCATCCATCACTACATAGAACACCACTCATAAAGCATGATACTATTAGACCACAAACTGCTATAAACCCCGAAAATATACTATACTAGTGACTCTAATTGTGTTACCCAATATTATACGAAATAATACTATAAAACATAATAATAAACACACTAATAGTGTATATTAGTTGAATGCACAATCTGATGAGAAATCAAAAAAAAAAAAAAAAACATAACAATAACCTAGAAAGAGTGTAGAGTATTTTTGTGCAAACTATTATACTAGTAGATGGTCTAAGATAACTGTATGTGAAGGAAAAGGTGTGCTCTCCCCTCAAACTTTCTTTTTATGAAATCTCCTACTCCCCAGCTGAGCGGTACGCCCAATGGGAAACAAAACGTGGCACATAACACGCCGCCCGCCAGCTCTGGCTCGGTGAATAGGAATCAGTAATCGGGCGGAGTATAAACAACACCGCCGCCAATGTGCTCCTCCCATCTCTGAGGAAATCTGGCGGGCAACTTAGTATTATATTAGCATGTAATAATAATAACAATAATAATAATAATAATACTACTACTACTACTAATAATAATAATAATATTAATAATAATAATATTAAAAATAATAACATGCAATTTCATTTTATAACACATACAAACAAAATAGTGTATAGCCTACTATACTTAACTATAATAGGTTAGGTTGCGTAGGAGGATCTAAAAAGTACAGTAGTATACACACACACACACACACACACACACACACACACACACTTCGCTACTATATGCCAGACGCTCCCCCGGCTTGACACAACCACTCTCCCTGCTTACCTACCAGCCCCCCCCCCTTCCCACTGACTTAGTAGAAGTATTTGAAATAGCAAAACGCCTGGACAAACTAAAATTAAAACGCTCTACCACCCCCATTGACTTACCAATGAAACGCTTCAAGGAGTTCTCCCCGGAGCTTGCTAAACCCCTATGCTCCATCATCAATGCTTCTCTCAGTCAAGCCAGATGCCCAGCTGACTGGAAGACCTCTTATGTATCACCAGTGCCCAAGTCAACCAACCCACAATCCTTAAATCAGCTACGACCTATTGCAATCACCCCAATACCCAGCCTAATCTGTGAAAGTTTTGTGTTCGACTGGCTGGGCTTTTGCTGATATTGCAGGAGTCGTAGTAGACCCTCAGCAATTTGGCAACATGAAAACTTCCTCCACCACTGACTGACTGACTGTCTTGTCAGCTTTCTCGATTACATATACCGCCATCTCGAGAAACGAAAAACGTCTGTAGCTGTCGCCTTCATTGATTTCACTAAAGCGTTCGACCTAGTCGACCACAATATAATCATCAACTAAGCTATTGACCTCGGGCTTCGGAGAAGTCTTATTATACCAGGGCTTACAGACTTCCTCAGTGACCGACGCCAAGCTGTACGCTTCCGAGGGGCTGGCTGTCTCCACCTTTCAGTCACTCACCTGTGGCGTCCCCCAAGGCACCAAGATGGGACCACTCTGCTTCCTTATGCTCATCAATGATGCCCTAAGAGAAACCCCTGCTCGCTGGAAATATGTCGACGACTCCACCATTGGGATCAGCGTCAACAATTCTGCTCCAAACTATACCGCCCTTCAGGATTTATTGAACAGTCTCCAAAACTGGGCCACCAACAACCATGGTTATGCACATCAACCTCTCCTCCGACATTGTCCCACCTCCTTCCATTACTCTAGGTCTGAACACACTCCAGGTTTTAGATTCCACGAAGCTCCTCGGCGTCACCATAGACAACAAACTAAATTAGAAACCACACGTCAGTGAAGTTATCAAATCCTCCAGTTTCCGTCTCCACCTCCTACTCCGACTCAAGTCCCTCGGTGTTCCTGCACACCAGCTCCTCAGTGTTTACACAACATTCATACTTCCCAAGCTCACCTGGTCTTCCTCCCTAAATGCCACACAACGTAAACACCTAGAAAAAGTGCAAAAGAGGCCATGCAAGATTATTCTCTACCCTTCCTACTCCACATATCAAGAAGCGCTCAACACACTGACCGACCCTTTAGACTCTCACTGACCATCACCACGACCTCATCTGCAAATTTGGTAAGAAGCTTCTACACCGGCTCCTACTACCACCTGAGATCCCTAGTCCGAGAATTGCTCTTCGACACCACAACCGCATCCAGCCCATACGTGCACGAACTGATCGCTATAAGAACAGCCCAGTCCCAACCATTGTAAAAATTATCGATAACTTGTAATAAATCAGTGTACTCACTCCCAGTAAACACTACTCCTTGCACTGTCACTATGTTGAAATGAACTGTAGTTTGAGCTTTTCCCCAGCTAGTTATTATATGTCTTATTTGTGTCACTCATGTTACTTGTATATTATTTGTAATTCGTAACCCATTCCCCAAATATGTAACTGTATATTTTCAGCCTTCTGGCTGCCAAGCTCTTTCAATAAACCGTTATTATTATTATTATTATTATTATTTATATGTTGGCCCATACCAACTCACTCCCCTGAACCCTCCTCCCCACCGGACTATCAACAAGTTCTTGCCATAAGGTACTATCTCATTTGGCAAAGGAATGGAACCAGTGATGAATAGTGGTGAACAGTGCTTAACTCAGTGAAAAACAACTCGGCAGTTGAGTCTTACCCAAGCTAGCTAACCACCTTCACACAGTGAGGTCCCAGGTACCCAGTTATACTTCCCCTGAGACTCCACGATAGAGAGGCCTGGGACCACACCTCACCCACTTGAATGAGTGAGTCATGTCGACCACGTGGTGTCCCCAAGATGCTACGACACCACGTAGTGAATGTTTGGCTACAGCATCATCATGTGAAGTTCCTCATAACACCATCTGTGAGGTAACTGCTACATCATCAGGCCCCTCATAACGCCATCTGTGAGGGAGTTACTACACCACGTGTCTGGTGTTCAACACCTCACCTTACATGATCTACGCGTGCAAACATTAATCTGTATGTTCACTGTGTGCTCCTTCACCTATCTCTAATGAGGGCTTTTGTTAAACCACCAATGTATGTACTAAGTCATTTGTGTCCAATGTATACTTTCGAAAAGCCCTTGTTTGGGGAAGGTAGGAGAGAGTAGTCGTCATTATTGTCCAAGCCACATTATTTATTTCTATATATAAGTAATGTAGGCTGGTTTTTAAATACCTCAATCCCCTAACGGTGCCGTTTGTATATTAAGAAATACCGAAGCCATACAGTACAACACCAGCGAATATGAAGTATCACTGTAACCGGCAACTGTTACTCACTCATACCTACATACATATATAGAGTCTTTACAGAATGATAGCAGACACGAGGAAGACGAACAACAAGAGGAGGAGAGTTAGAAGAAAATCAACTTCAAGCTAAGAAGAAGAATACCAAGACATTTCCTCCAAACAACAAAACAACACACACAATCAAGCCGACCAAACACTGAGAAACCATGGCGGAACCCAACATGCACCGGACGCTTGACCTGACTCTATCCTGCCGCATCCAGGCGAGTTGCTGCTTAAAGTCCCTCACGCAAGCGCTGTTTAGCCACTGCACCTATTCTCTCCTCCTAAAATTCACTTCAATCCCCCCTGCCACTAGCATGTTATGTATGTATGTATGTATGTATGCATGAATGATAACTGCAACTTTGCGTATTAAAACTCATTACTCTTACCGAAGTAATATAGTGCGTGGTTATGTTATGTCATGTTAGGATAGATTATAAACTACATTGGGTTACATTTCGTGAGGTTCGGTGACGCTACAGGAAGTTAGGTGAGGTACCTGGAGGTTAGGTGAATGTTGACTGACTGACTGACTGACAATTACTAGGAAGTGGTTCCAACACGTTCACGCACAACCTATACTCATACCACAAGTCCAGAATTAGAGAGGATCATGTTATTGGATATATTTTCAACGATTTACTCAGTGTCTAACCAACTCTTTAGCGATTTAAATGTGGACCTAAAATTAGGTCCGTATATTTGTTTGTCGTGGTGGTGGTGGTGGTGTGCGCCCGTCCATCAGGTTGATTAACCACCAAAACCATAAAGGGTGCGGCCCTGCCGTTTCAGGGCATACACCACATCCATGGCGGTGACGGTCTTCCTTTTTGCGTGCTCGGTGTAGGTGACGGCGTCACGGATGACGTTCTCCAGAAACACCTTGAGGACGCCGCGGGTCTCCTCGTAGATGAGGCCGGATATACGTTTAACACCTCCACGCCGAGCTAGACGACGAATGGCGGGCTTGGTGATACCCTGGATGTTGTCACGAAGCACCTTACGATGACGCTTGGCGCCACCCTTTCCAAGTCCCTTGCCGCCTTTGCCTCGTCCAGTCATGTTGTTGTGGTTGCTACTACAGGTGGTCCTGGTGTGGCTTCGCCCACGGTTTGGTGGGAGTAGGTGGCGTGCTGTGGACGCAGCGGTAGTATCGTTCATCCAAGGCCGTCCCTCCCTCTTGGAGGTGGGGCGTAGCTTGCGGATGACGCATGCGGCACTCGTGGCCAATGAGGTGGCCACTGAGGTGGAGAATGTCTGTATATAAGCCCGACAATCTATACAACAACAACCTGGTCGCACGAGGCAAGCGAGGTCATCCGACACCTGCAAGCAGAAACACTCGTCAAGAACAACCAAGACACACGAGACAATGGTTACACTGTTCCTCCACCATGGAGCCCTCCACCAGCCACACTCAAATTCACCGACCTCGGCGATAGTAAAGCCAACCTCCAGAAGGAGGACCTCCAAAAAATATCTCTCCAAGCCATAGCCACCGAGACACCGGCTGATGCAGCATCATACTTCACAGACGGCTCGGTGGACCCAAAACATCACAGATCCGGAGCGGCCTTCTACACCCAAGGTCAGACCCTCAAATGGAGACTTTCCAACGACTGCTCCACCCTACAAACAGAACTGGTAGCAATCTCAAAGGCCCTACAACACGCTGCAACACAACACAACAAGTCCGTCATAATTCACACGGACTCGAAATCGGCCATGCAGGCGCTGCAACACAGTCAACCAAGAGACAACGTCCACATCATCACCTCGATCCTCGCACAGCTACAGGAATTCCAAAGCCAACACCGACCAGTCGTCTTACACTGGATTCCCAGTCATGTAGGGATCGGAGGAAACGACGTGGCAGACGAAGCAGCCAAGGCAGCTACACGTTCTAGTAGCGTACACATCCAAGTTCCAGCAAGTGTGCAACAGATCAAGAATCACCTCAGAAAGACTACCAAGCTCCACATCAAAAAGAGCTTCCTTCACGCACTCAACGCTGGTTCCCAATCAGCCAAATGGTACCTGGCGGCCACAAAAGGGGAACCACCTTTCGCTGACAAGAAAACTCCAAGACAAACCCAAGTCAGCCTTCACCGACTACGACTAGGGTACAAGTGCTCCTGGCAGATGATCGGAAACGACGTCATGGAATGCACCTACTGTCAGGAGCCAGCAGCCAACCCACTTGAACACTATCTCCTCGATTGCGAGGTCACACAAAGCCTCCGAGACAGAACTCAAATCTCCCAAGAAACACACACAACACCAGCGGCCACTCTAACCCGAAAGGCCCACACAGACCACACTCACCACCTACTCCGGGTGATCACACGATACCCACCACCCAGATAGCTT
The DNA here is from genome assembly GCF_018991925.1 of Homarus americanus. Classification (NCBI taxonomy): domain Eukaryota; kingdom Metazoa; phylum Arthropoda; class Malacostraca; order Decapoda; family Nephropidae; genus Homarus; species Homarus americanus. The sequence goes on along the minus strand of NW_024740325.1, from coordinate 9,064 downwards.
AGAAAGCATCCTCTCCCAGCAAGTGCGGACCCCAGTTCGGGGGGCGCGCCACTCCGAGGCTGACCACGTCCAAGAGTGGGGGCCGGTGGTAAGCGTCCACTGATCGGGGGTCCGCTCACACTTGCAACCTGCAGTATCCCTCCAATCTGCAGGTGGGACCACCTCCAATCCCAATCCGGTCTGGCTGCTCCTGGAGCTCCAGCCGGAACCACCAAACGGGCCGCCTATAGGCAAAGGCCCGTGTCGGACTACGGTCCGACAATCTATACAACAACAACAAACAACCAGGCCGCCCGTATTTACTATTTCGTCGTCGAGATGGCCCGTACTAAACAGACTGCCCGCAAGTCCACTGGAGGCAAGGCTCCACGGAAGCAGCTTGCCACCAAGGCAGCTCGCAAGTCCGCCCCAGCCACCGGTGGTGTCAAGAAGCCCCATCGTTACAGGCCCGGAACCGTCGCCCTTCGTGAGATCCGTCGTTACCAGAAGAGCACAGAGCTACTCATCAGGAAGCTGCCCTTCCAGCGCCTGGTGCGTGAGATCGCCCAGGATTTCAAGACTGACCTGCGCTTCCAGTCGTCTGCCGTCATGGCTCTGCAGGAAGCCTCTGAGGCTTACCTGGTGGGTCTTTTCGAGGACACCAACCTGTGTGCCATTCACGCCAAGCGCGTTACCATCATGCCCAAGGACATCCAGCTGGCCCGGCGCATCCGCGGAGAGCGTGCTTAAGTCCTCTTCCTTGGGGAAAAACAAAAAGCACAACAAAACCTACCAGACATCTATAACTCGGCCCTTCTCAGGGCCAAAGAACTGTTCTGAAGATAATTTTCATGACAATCGAAATGGTTGGTGGTAGGAGAGCGTTAATTTCGGTTACCCAAATCGCCTAACGGTAAGTTGGTAACATTCGTGCAGGCACGAATGTATAGTAGGTCATCAATTCGGGAGGTGGGTGGGTGCAACAAACAAGAGCTAGTAACAAATAAATATATAAAGAATAAGTAAGTAAATAAATAAATAAAATAAAAGAAAATACAATAAAATACAATAAAATAAAATAAATTGTTTACATGAAATAGGCGTGCTGCAAACATGAAATGAAGCCCAAACACACTCCATGTATGTCACTTTGCAGTGGGTGTAAAAGTACTCCACGCAGAATTTATTTATTTATTTATTATGTTTCGATTTAGTCCGGTTTCTACGCCAATAGAGAATGCAGATTATTATAATTTTTTTTTTTTTTTATTTCCCTCTCAATATATCACTGTCGGTAACTGTCTCTTTAACATGTAACTGTGGCTCCGATGGAGCCGATTAAGTTGTAGTAGTGGGATGGCGTGTTTGTTGTGCACAAGTAACCTCTTACTTGGAAGAGGTGTACTTGGTGACAGCCTTGGTGCCCTCAGACACGGCATGCTTGGCCAGTTCACCGGGCAGCAAGAGTCGGACAGCTGTCTGGATTTCCCGACTTGTAATGGTGGAGCGTTTGTTGTAGTGCGCCAGGCGGGAAGCCTCGGCAGCGATGCGCTCGAAGATGTCGTTCACGAAAGAGTTCATGATGGACATAGCTTTGGAGGAGACTCCTGTGTCGGGGTGCACTTGCTTCAGTACCTTGTAGATGTAGATGCTGTAGCTTTCCTTCCTCCTGCGCTTCTTCTTCTTGTCACCCTTGGCAATGGCCTTCTGGGCCTTTCCAGCCTTCTTGGCAGCCTTTCCGGAAGTTTTGGGAGGCATGGCGGCACAGTTACTCGTGGCGCGGAGCGAGAGAATTGAAAACTGGCCCGACTAACTTTTCCTTATATACCGAGCGGGCCGCTCAGGATCAGACTGGCTGCAGCTACGGCTCTCTTACATTGGTTGGGTCCGCGAGACGGCCACCTGGCCTGATCCTGAGCTTGGTATAAAAGACCAAGGTGGCGGGCGGAAATTTAACTCCTATCACGAAAAGCAGCAGCAGCAACATGTCAGGACGCGGCAAGGGAGGCAAGGTGAAGGGCAAGTCAAAGTCCCGTTCTAGCAGGGCCGGACTCCAGTTCCCCGTGGGTAGGATCCACCGTCTCTTGCGTAAAGGCAACTATGCTGAGCGTGTTGGTGCAGGTGCCCCTGTGTACCTTGCAGCCGTCATGGAGTACCTGGCAGCAGAAGTGCTCGAGCTGGCCGGTAACGCCGCCCGCGACAACAAGAAGACCCGCATTATCCCGCGTCATCTTCAGCTTGCCATTCGCAATGACGAGGAGCTGAACAAGCTCCTGTCTGGAGTCACCATTGCCCAAGGGGGTGTCCTTCCTAACATCCAAGCTGTGCTCCTCCCCAAGAAGACAGAGAAGAAATAAGAACCCAAGGTTCGTTCACACAAGACAACCTAACCAAACAGGCTCCTTTCGGAGCCACAGGATATCACTTAAAGAGAGAAATATACGACATCAACGTTTTGCAGGATAACACTCTGTGCAAATTGAGTGTAAATGTTTTTGAATGGTGTAGATGTGAAGGGGTACTGCGGGGGCCTGGGGTGGGGGACTTAAACGGGACTTAGAAGGGCGCAAGAAGCAGCAGCAGCCAGGGAGGCGACCTTATTTTCAGTCAGGTTCATACACAAAGAAATACATCAGATTCATTGACAGTACAGTACACATTTACCAGTGTGGGCTAGCCAATTTGGGATAAAGAGCAAGAATGTAATGTCCTCAATGAAGTAATGACATAGTTCAAGATACAATAAGTGAGGTGGCCTGAAGTCTTTGACAGTGTCCCATTCAATAATATAGTAGTGCTTTAAAGGTGTATCACCAAGTTTACATGCTGAGTGTTCCTTTATGGGTACAGCGTTACTAACTAGCCAGATGTGTCTGTATCCTAACCTAATTCTGGCCACGACTACATCACACAGGCAGGCAGGAGCAAGTTGTTTGGACACTCTTCCTAGCCCCCTTGGTCCCTGTTCACCTACCTACTGTAGCAGTAAGTAGGTACCTGTTGTAAATCGAAAGGTTGCCAATTCGTATTCAGGGAAAGTTGTTGGAGCTTCTAAACTTGAACTGACACAATCCGAGGAGTGGTGACCCGAGGATCACAGACACTATCTCTCCCACTACAAATCCCTTCCTAACCTCCTGCTCCTTCCTATGTCCTCCCAAAATTGAACCATGCTATCGCAAAGGTAATAATACAGGTAGAGACAACAACATATTTTCCTATTGTCTTATTATATATTAATAACAGAAACGCTGCCGCCATCCCGGAGGCTTTACATTGTCTCACTGTTCATTCCCTCCACAATTCTTCCTCTTACTTCTTTTTCTTCTTCTTCTTCTTCTTCTTCTTCTTCTTCTTCTTCTTCTTCTTCTTCTTCTTCTTCTTCTTCTTCTTCTTCCATCAATACTTTATTAACGGTGTATGTAAGTTTCACCATGTTTTGCACTACAGCGGTAGAGCAAAGTATATTTTGTTAGCAATAAACCAAAAGCATATTTTATGGCCTAATCATCACTACATAGAACACCACCCATAAAGCATGATACTAGTAGACCACAAAAACTGCTATAAACCCCCAAAAGCATATTTTATTGCCTAATCATCACTACATAGAACACCACTCATAAAGCATGATACTATTAGACCACAAACTGCTATAAACCCCAATAATATACTATACTAGTGACTCTAATTGTGTTACCCAATATTATACGAAATAATACTATAAAACATAATAATAAACACACTAATAGTGTATATTAGTTGAATGCACAATCTGATGAGAAGTCAAAAAAAAAAAAAAAAAAAATAGCAACAACCTAGAAAGAGTGTAGAGTATTTTTGTGCAAACTATTATACTAGTAGATGGTCTAAGATAACTGTATGTGAAGGAAAAGGTGTGCTCTCCACTCAAACTTTCTTTTTATGAAATCTCCTACTCCCCAGCTGAGCGGTACGCCCAATGGGAAACAAAACGTGGCACATAACACGCCGCCCGCCAGCTCTGGCTCGGTGAATAGGAATCAGTAATCGGGCGGAGTATAAACAACACCGCCGCCAATGTGCTCCTCCCATCTCTGAGGAAATCTGGCGGGCAACTTAGTATTATATTAGCATGTAATAATAATAACAATAATAATAATAATACTACTACTACTACTACTAATAATAATAATAATAATAATAATATTAATAATAATAATATTAATAATAATAACATGCAATTTCATTTTATAACACATACTAACAAAATAGTGTATAGCCTACTATACTTAACTATAATAGGTTAGGTTGCGTAGGAGGATCTAAAAAGTACAGTAGTATACACACACACACACACACACACACACACACACACACACACACACACACATACATATAGACAACAAACTAAATTAGAAACCACACGTCAGTGAAGTTATCAAATCCTCCAGTTTCCGTCTCCACCTCCTACGCCGACTCAAGTCCCTCGGTGGTCCTGCACACGAGCTCCTCAGTGTTTACACAACATTCATACTTCCCAAGCTCACCTATGCCTCCTCCACCTGGTCTTCCTCCCTAAATGCCACACAACGTAAACACCTCGAAAAAGTGCAAAAGAGGCCATGCAAGATTATTCTCTACCCTTCCTACTCCACATATCAAGAAGCGCTCAACACACTGACCCTTTAGACTCTCACTGACCATCACCACGACCTCATCTGCAAATTTGGTAAGAAGCTCTTCGACACCGGCTCCTACTACCACCTGAGATCCCTAGTCCGAGAATTGCTCTTCGACACCACAACCGCATCCATCCAGCCCAGCCCATACGTGCACGAACTGATCGCTATAAGAACAGCCCAGTCCCAACCATTGTAAAAATTATCGATAACTTGTAATAAATCAGTGTACTCACTCCCAGTAAACACTACTCCTTGCACTGTCACTATGTTGAAATGAACTGTAGTTTGAGCTTTTCCCCAGCTAGTTATTATATGTCTTATTTGTGTCACTCATGTTACTTGTATATTATTTGTAATTCGTAACCCATTCCCCAAATATGTAACTGTATATTTTCAGTCTTCTGGCTGCCAAGCTCTTTCAATAAACCGTTAATTATTATTATTATTATTATTATTTATATGTTGGCCCATACCAACTCACTCCCCTGAACCCTCCTCCCCAGCGGACTATCAACAAGTTCTTGCCATAAGGTACTATTTCATTTGGCCAAGGAATGGAACCAGTGATGAATAGTGGTGAACAGTGCTTAACTCAGTGAAAAACAACTCGGCAGTTGAGTCTTACCCAAGCTAGCTAACCACCCTCACACAGTGAGGTCCCAGGTACCCAGTTATACTTCCCCTGAGACTCCACGATAGAGAGGCCTGGGACCACACCTCACCCACTTGAATGAGTGAGTCATGTCGACCACGTGGTGTCCCCAAGATGCTACGACAACACGTAGTGAATGTTTTGCTACAGCATCATCATGTGAATTTCCTCATAACACCATCTGTGAGGTAACTGCTACATCATCAGGCCCCTCATAACGCCATCTGTGAGGGAGTTACTACACTACGTGTCTGGTGTTCAACATCTCACCTTACATGATCTACGCGTGCAAACATTAATCTGTATGTTCACTGTGTGCTCCTTCACCTTTCTCTAATGAGGGCTTTTGTTAAACCACCAATTTATGATGTACTAAGTCATTTGTGTCCAATGTATACTTTCGAAAAGCCCTTGTTTGGGGAAGGTAGGAGAGAGTAGTCGTCATTATTGTCCAAGCCACATTATTTATTTCTATATATAAGTAATGCAGGCTGGTTTTTAAATACCTCAATCCCCTAACGGTGCCGTTTGTATATTAAGAAATACCGAAGCCATACAGTACAACACCAGCGAATATGAAGTATCACTGTAACTGGCAACTGTTACTCACTCATACCTACATACATATAGAGAGTCTTTACAGAATGATAGCAGACACGAGGAAGACGAACAACAAGAGGAGAAGAGTTAGAAGAAAATCAACTTCAAGATAAGAAGAAGAATACCAAGACATTTCCTCCAAACAAGAAAACAACACACACAATCAAGCCGACCAAACACTGAGAAACCATGGCGGAACCCAACATGCACCGGACGCTTGACCTGACTCTATCCTGCCGCATCCAGGCGAGTTGCTGCTTAAAGTCCCTCACGCAAGCGCTGTTTAGCCACTGCACCTATTCTATCCTCCTAAAATTCACTTCAATCCCCCCCTGCCACTAGCATGTTATGTATGTATGTATGTATGTATGTATGTATGTATGTATGTATGAATGAATGATAACTGCAACTTTGTGTATTAAAACTCATTACTCTTACCGAAGTAATATAGTGCGTGGTTATGTTATGTCATGTTAGGATAGATTATAAACTACATTGGGTTACATTTCGTGAGGTTCGGTGACGCTACAGGAAGTTAGGTGAGGTACCTGGAGGTTAGGTGAATGTTGACTGACTGACTGACAATTATTAGGAAGTGGTTCCAACACGTTCACACACAACCTATACTCATACCACAAGTCCAGAATTAGAGAGGATCATGTTATGGGATATATTTTCAACGATTTACTCAGTGTCTAACCAACTCTTTAGCGATTTAAATGTGGACCTAAAATTAGGTCCGTATATTTGTTTGTCGTGGTGGTGGTGGTGGTGTGCGCCCGTCCATCAGGTTGATTAACCACCAAAACCATAAAGGGTGCGGCCCTGCCGTTTCAGGGCATACACCACATCCATGGCGGTGACGGTCTTCCTTTTTGCGTGCTCGGTGTAGGTGACGGCGTCACGGATGACGTTCTCCAGAAACACCTTGAGGACGCCGCGGGTCTCCTCGTAGATGAGGCCGGATATACGTTTAACACCTCCACGCCGAGCTAGACGACGAATGGCGGGCTTGGTGATACCCTGGATGTTGTCACGAAGCACCTTACGATGACGCTGGGCGCCACCCTTTCCAAGTCCCTTGCCTCCTTGGCCTCGTCCAGTCATGTTGTTGTGGTTGCTACTACAGGTGGTCCTGGTGTGGCTTCGCCCACGGTTTGGTGGGAGTAGGTGGCGTGCTGTGGACGCAGCGGTAGTATCGTTCATCCAAGGCCGTCCCTCCCTCTTGGAGGTGGGGCGTAGCTTGCGGATGACGCATGCGGCACTCGTGGCCAATGAGGTGGCCACTGAGGTGGAGAATGTCTGTATATAAGCCCGCCCGCCTGCCGGGCCGCCACTCATCACATCGCTCCTGAACGAAGAAGACCTCTCAACAAGACCTCCTGCTGGACCCGGAACTCTGAAGACCGCCCTCTCCCTTGTACCATTGTTGGCCATCTTCCCGGACCGGACCACCCACGACTGTCATCGTCCACAACACCTCACGAGCGTTCTCGGTTTATCGAGCATTAGCTTGCCCTCCCCACTGGTGGTGTGAGTGACCCACACTCCAGCTGGAGAGCAGTTATAGCGCGATATTCCCGGCGTGGTTTGAGCTCTTTTCCTTCTACTACCATTTTTCCTTTTTCGCTCTGGCCTAGGGACCTGCACCCTCAAAAGTGTATTCGTCCTGCGGTCCCCCCTGTAACTGTTCACCTCCCTCCCAGGAGATTGTGAACACGAAAGGGGGTTGGAGCAAAACCCATCCCAGCCGAGTCTTTCCAGGAAAACCGTGATCGTGTGGGTCCACCTGGAAAGAGGGTAGCAATCCTTATCCTTCCCCAATAGGCACACTTAGCTCACGTCTATAAGTGAGCAGTCACATACACTAGGAAGTAGGCTTCCCCAACGGGGCTCCGGGAGAGAAGCTCAGGAACCACTCTACGACCACAAGCCAGTGGGAAGTGCTGAAATTCCTCTGCTACTTACTCAACCGGAATAGGTAGGATTAAAAAAAAAAAGAAAAGAAAAAAAAAACCGGTTATGGAGCGCGTACGCCCTCCTAACCGCGACCCCCGCCTGAACCGCCAACCTGACGACCCGAACCACGACAGGCTTCGCACAGAGAAAGCAGACCAGTTACGCGCCTTCAACGAAGCCCTGAAAAGTAGGAACTCTGCCACCACCTCCAACAACTCCACCACCACCACCACCTCCACCACCACCACCACTGCTACCGCTACTGAGGACAACTGGACGAAGGTAGAAAATAAGAAACGCCGACGTGCCTTTTCGGGAAACGATTGCCGTCAAGCAGCCCCCAAGGCACCCATCACCACCACCAGCTCACCTCCAACGACACTGCCAAAATTCCGGATCACGAAAACGGACGCAAAAACAACATATGCCGCCGTCACAGAGATGGAAAAGCAAAACCCACTGGCCAAGTTCTCAGTGCGGCCCAACCTAAAGGGGGAGATGATCGCTCACCCCAAAGACAAGAACTCCGCCACCACCCTCGACACTTACCTACAAAACACCACCACCATTACTTCAACCAAGCTAGACCCCGCCCAGAAACTGATGAAGTCGGTAGTCCTCCGGTACCCAAAGGAACTACCTCTCGAACCCCTGGAGAACCACCCGAAGATCCTAAAAGCCGAGAGATGCTCTCCCCTGTCCGACAAGACGGCCACCACGAAACAAGTCCTCATAACGCACTACGGCTCACCCCCAGCACCATAGACCTCAAAACCTGGGGGATCTACGAAGTGAGGCCCTTCGTCCCAGAGCCCCTGCGATGCTTCAGATGCCAGAAATACGGGCACCATCAGACAAGGTGCACGTACAGGGAAATCTGCGCAGTCTGCGCACAGAAGCACGGCACACAGTCCTGCCGCACCAAACTGAAAAATGGGGAAAAAATTGCCCCCAAGTGTGCCAACTGCGGGGGCAAACACCACGCCTGGAATCCTGGATGCTCCGAGAGAACAAAGAGGGTCCAGGCAAACCGACCAGCAGCAAGACCGGCCCCCACCGCCTACACACCAGCCCCACCAAGTACCTTCGTGTGGGGAACCCAAAGGCCCAAACAACAAAGACAACCTCCTCAGCCAGTCAACACCCAAAGTACAGCCCAGTTTCCTGGCCTCACCACAGCCACACCTCAGCCACCCAAGCAGCAGAGAAC
>NW_024740324.1:0-30752 GCF_018991925.1 Homarus americanus | reverse complement strand
AATCCCACCGGCCCCAAGCACACACACACCCCACGGCGGGTGAACCTAACGCCCCCAAGTACACACACTCCCAACAGACAGTGATGTGGTGAACCCCAACTCTTCTGATACACACATTCCCACGGTGGAGATGCAGAACTGAACATTCTGACATGATGGAGGAAGATGGAACAGACACCCATGCAGAACTGAGGCCCAAAATATTCGCGGCAGGTGAGGGTGAACTCTAACGCCCTCGTACACACATTCCCCACGGGTAAGAAGACAGACCTCAACGGTCCCTGGTACACACACTCCACCGTCCCAGTCCAACACCACCGCGGTGAACCCACCGCCCCTGGCACACACCCCATATTTGGCAGAGAACTTAACGCTCTCTGGTACACACACTAATGTTGAGATGCAGAACCTAAATTCCCTATACACACTCCCCAAGGTGGTGATGGTGAAACCCAACGCCCTGGCAATAGAACCCACGCCCTGGAGTTGCCACCCCACTGGTGATGGAACTGAAGATGGTCTGCGGACTGACGCCCCTGAAGATTCCCGTTCACCCACACAATTCCCGCCGCAGAACGCCCGGAAGATAACACATTCCACGGCGCAGTGATGGTGTACCTAACGCCCGTGGCAATACCACACTTCAACGGTGACAGAACCTAACGCCCTGAAGCGATAGTGAGCAGAATCAACGCTCCCCGGCACAACATAGACACCACGAAGAATGATTTTGGTATGACAAGAACTCTGCTGCAGGAATCCCATTGCTTCCCTTTAGTGCGGCCACACCTCATGACTGTGACAGACCCTAACTCTCCTCTCTCAGACACCATTCCCAAAGACTTCCACGGTGGTGACGGTGAACCAACTGCTCCCCTGGTACACACACTCACACAGTGATGGTGAACCCAACGCCCCTGGCACACAGACACCTGTCAAGCTGGTGAACTAACACTCCCTAAGTGAGACCTGAAGTTGTAAACCCAATGCCCTTAATTCTGTTGAGTGGAATCCTAATGATAGTATGCGAACCCTGAATATTCTACTAGAGATGCAGTCCCAATGTTTCAAAGGAGATGGTAGAATCATCACCTTTTAGCACAATGAGACCTCCTTAAGATGCAGTAAATTTCTTCAAAATTAATTTTGTGAGTATCACATTCCAAAGCCCTTCAAGAGATACCAGACGCAGAACCCAACGCCGCACACCAGATGAATCGACTGCCTTTGGTACATAGATACACCCAACAGCTAGGTAAACCCAACACCCCTGTTTTAGATGAACCCCAACGCCCTGCACACACACTCCACTGGTGGTGAACCTAACGCTCTGAATACACTCCCATATCCTGACATCTCCAAACAACAACACTCCAAGGTAGATAAACCCAACGCCTCAGAGAGAACTTGCCAGTGATAGAACCTGGTTCTATTTAGTATTAAACTGATGCTCCCTGGTACACACATCATGGAATGTTGTTCTGTTGAAGAGGAACTGACACTCAAAGAATGGCTCTGCAGAATTTAATAAGCCCACTGGCAAATTACCCCACGGTAAGATGGAACCCAAAAGCCTCCTGAAGATGAGAATTTCAAATCTGAAGATAATTTCTGTCGCCCTGAAAGGCAGATGATTCCGGCAGGTCGCGGTGAACCTAACGCCCCTGGTACAACATTCACGGCGTGAACCTAACGCTCCCCTGGTACACACACCCCACGATGGTGATGGTGACCCAACTCCCCTGGGTACACACACCTCAAAAGGTGGTGATGGTGAACCTAATGCCCCCTGGCACACACACACCCCACGGTGGTGAACCCAACGCTTCCTGCGCAACACACACTACTGAGAACCCAAGTCCGCGGGTACACACACACCCACCGCGGTGAACCTAACGCCCTGGTAATACACTCCCACAGTGGTGATGAGAACATAACGCTCCCTGGTACACACCTCCCCACGATGGTGATAGTGAAATCTACCCCTGGTACACACACCCCCACGATGGTGATGAGGAACCACGCCCCTGGCACACACACTCCCACGGTGGTGATGGTGAACCCAACGCTCCTGGTACACACCACACGGTGGTGATGGTGAACCCAACGCTCCCTGGCACACAGACACCAAGATGGTGAAACCAACACCCCCTGGTACACACAACTCAATGGGTGTGATGGTGAACCTAACGCTTCCTGTACACACACTCCCCAGTGGTGACATGAATAGCCCTGCACACACTCCCCACGGCGGTGATAGAAACCAACGTCCCCTGGTACACACACCCCACGGTGGTGATGAAGAACCAAACACCCTCGTACACACACCCCTCGGTGGTGACAGAACCCAACGCTCCCTGGCACCTGAGACACCAAATGATGCAGAAACCAACACCCCTGGCACACACACTCCCACGGTGGTGATGTAAACCCAACGCCCCCTGGTACACACACTCCCCACCGTGGTGAACCCACGCCCCTGGTACACACACAATGACGGAGAACCTAAAGCCCCTGGTACAAACACCTCAATGAAGGTGATGATGACCCAATTCCCTGGTACAATAACAATTCCCCAAAGGTGATGATGGTGAACCCAACGCTCCCTGGCACACACTCACATGTGGTGAGGTGAAACCTAACGCCCATTGAACACACACTACGGTGGTGATGGTGAACCCACGCCCTGGTACACACACCCCACGGGGGTGATGGTGAACCACACACCCTGGGTACACACACCCCACGGTTGATGGTACCCACGCCCTAGCACACACACTCCCCACGGTGCATAGTGAAACTAACGCCCCATGATACACCTCACACCACAGTGGTGATGGTGAACCTAACGCCCTGGTACACACAGACACCCACGATGCAACCTAACACTCCTTGTACACACAACTCCCCACGGTGGTAAGCAGAACCCACACCCCTGGTACACACACTCCCACGGTGGTGATGGTGAACCCAACGCCCCTGGCACACACTCCCCACTAAGTGGTGAACCTAACGCCCATGGTACACACCCCACGGCGGTGAACTTAACGCTCCCCTGCACACACACCCCAACATGGTGATGGTGACCCAAATCTCCTGGGTACACACACTCACAAGGTGGTGATGCAGAACCCAACGCTCCTGGCACACACTCCCACGGTGGTGACGGTGAACCTAACGCCCATTGAACACACACTCCCACGGTGGCGATGGTGAACCTAACGCTCCCTGGTACACACACACTCCCATCAAGGTGAACCAACGCTCCTGGCACACACACCGCCACGGGGTGGTGATGGTGAAGCACACCCTGGTACACACACTCCCCACTGTGGTGATGGTGTACCCAACGCCTTGGTACACACACTTCAACGGTGGTGACGGAACACCGCCTCCCTGGTACACACACCACACAGTGGTGATGGTGAACCTAACACTCCATGCACATAACACCCCATGATGGCAGGTGACCCAACTCCCTGGTACACACATTCCCACGGTGGTGACGAACCTAACGCCCCTGGCACACACACACCCCACGGTGGTGATGGTGAACTAACGCCCCTGGTACACTCACTCCCACGGAGGTGATGGTGAACCTAACGCCCCTGGCACACACACTCCCACGGTGGTGATGAGAACCAGCTCCCTGGTACACAGACACCCACGATGATGAATCTAACACTCTGGTACACACACTCCCACGGTGGTGATGGTGAACCTAACGCCTGAACACACACACACCACTGCGGTGAACCTAACGCCCTGGGTACACACACCCCACGGCGGTGAACCTAACGCTCCCCTGGTACACACACCCCACGATGGTGATGTTGACCCCAACCTCCTGGTACACACATTCCCCTACTTCGGAGATGTAGAACCTAACGCCCCTGGTACAAAACACACCCAACTGGGATGGTGAAACCAACGCCCCAAAAGGCACACCCCCACGGGGGATGGTGAACACAACGCCCCTGGTACACACTCCCACGGTGGTGATGTCAACCTAAAAGCCCTGGCACACAGACACGACGATGGTGAACCCAACGCCCCTGGACACACACCCCCACGGGGTGATGGTGAACCTAACGCCCCTGGCACAACACCCACAGTGGTGAAGATGACCCACGGGTCCCTGGCACACACACCCACGGTGGTGATGGTGAACTAACGCCCCTGGTACACTACACCCTATGGTGGTGACAGTGAACCAAACGCCCCTCGTGTAACACACCCACGAAGAGGTTGAACCTAACGCCCCTGGTACGCAGACACCCACGATGGTGAACCAACACTCCCTGGTACACACACTCCCACGGTGGTGATGGTGAACCTAACTCCCAGGCACACACCCCACTGTGGTGAACCCACGCCCCTGTACACAATACACTTCCATTGATGTGAACCTACCGCTCCTGGTACACACACTCCCCAAGATGGTGACAGAACCAAACTCCCTGGCACACACACTCATAAGGTATGATGGTGAACCCACGCCCCTGGCACCACACACCCCACGTGTGGTGAACCTAACGCTCTAGTACACACACTCCTCATTTGGTGGTGAACCCACGCCCCGTGTACACACACTCCATCGGTGGTGAACCTAACGCCCCTGGCACAAACACCCCACAGTGGTGATGGTAACCAACGCTCTGGTACACACCCCCCCACGATGGTGACGAAACCCAACGCTCCCTTGGCACACACACACTCCCACGATGGTGATGGTGAAACCAACGCCCCTGGCACACACACCTTACTGTGATGGTGAACCCAACGCCCTGGCACACACCACACGGTGGTGATGGTCAACCTAAGCTCCCTGGCAAAGACACCCACGATGGTGAACCAACGTCTTGCACAATAATCCCAGGGTGTGACAGAACCTAACGCCCCTGGTACACACACCCCACTGCGGTGACCCAACGCCCTGTACACACACCCCACGTCGGAGAACTTATAGCCCTGGCACACACACTCCCACGATGGTGATAGACCTAAATTCCCTGGCACACACACCCCACGGTGGTGACGGTGAACCTAATCTCCCATTGGAACACACACTCCCACGGTGGTGATAGGAACCCACGCTCCCTGGCACACACACTCCCACGGGGGTGATGGTGAACCCAACGCCCTGGCACACACACCCCACGGTGATGGTGAACCTAACACCCTGGCACACACCCCACGGTGGTGATGGTGTACCTAACGCCCGTGGTACACACACTCCCAACGGTGGTGACGGTGAACCAACGCTCCCTGGTACACACACTCACACAGTGGTGATGGAACCAACGCCCATGGTACAGACACCCACGACAGAAACTAACACTCCTGGTACACACACTTACGGGGTGATGGAGAACCTAACGCCCCTGGTGCACACACTCCCACTGTGGTGAACAACGCCCTGGTACACACACTCCACACGGGTGATGGTGAACCCAACGCTCCCTGGAACACACACTCCCCACTGCGGTGAACCCAACGCTCCCTGGTACACACATTCCCCATGATGGTGATGGTGACCCCTAACTCTCCTGCACACATTCCCACGGTGGTGAGAGAACCTAACGCCCCTGGTACACACACCCCACGGTGGTGATGGTGAACCCACTCCTGGTACACACACCCCACGGTGGTGATGGTACCCAACGCCCTGTGGCACACACACACCCACGGTGGTGACGGCAGGAACCCACGCTCCCCTGCACACACACTCACAGTGGTGAGGAACCAACGCCCCTGGACACACAGACACCCACGATAGAAACAAACACTCCCTGGTACACACACACCCCACGGGGGTGATGGTGAACCTAACGATCCCTGGTACACACACTCCCCAATGGGTGGTGAACCTAATGCTCCGTGGCACACACACCCCACGGTGGTGAACCTAACGCCCTGCACACACACACTCCCACAGGTGATGGTGAACAACGCTTCCTGGTACACACCTCCCATGATGGTGATCGTGAACCTAACGCCCCTGGCACACACACCTCACGGTAAGAGAACCCAACGTCCTGGCACTCCCCACGGCAGTGATGATCAACCCAAAGCTGCCGGTAAAACAGACACCACGATGGTGAACCTAACGCCCTGGTACACACACTCCCCACTGTGGTACGACCTAACACTCTGGTAAACACACACTCCCACGGTGGTATGGTGAACCCAATGCCCCTGGGCACACAGACCCACGATGGTAAACCTAACACCCCTGGTACACACACCCCCAGGTGGATGTGAACTTAACACCCCTGGTACACACACCCACGTGGTGATGGTGAACTAACGCTCCCAGGCACACACCCTCACTGGTGGTGACTGTGAACCAAAGCCCCTGGAACACACACCCCACGGTGGTGACAGAACCCAACGCCCCTGGCACACACACACTCCCCAAGGTGGTGACAGGAACCCGCCCCCTGGTCCACACACCCCACGGTGGTATGTGAACCTAACACTCTGGTACACACACCCCCACGGGGTGATGGTGAACCCACCGCCCCCTGGTACACACACTCCCACGGTGGTGATGATGATCATAACGCTTCCTGGCACACCCACTGTGGTGATGGTGAACCTAACGCTCCCCTGGCACACAGACACCACGATGGTGAACCTACACCCCTGGTACACACACTCCACGGTGGTGATGGTGAACCCAACACCCCTGGTACAACACTCCACTGGTGGTGATGGTGAGCCTAACTCCCTGGCACACAGACACCCACGACAGGAACCAAACACCCATGGTACACACACTCCACGGTGGTGATGGTGAACCAACACCCCTGGCACACACACCCCACGGTGGTGACTGGTGAACCCAACAACCCCTGGCACAATACACTCCCACGGTTGTGATGGTGCCCAACGCCCCTGCACACACACTCCAAGGTGGTGATACAACCAAAGCTCCCTGGTACACACACACACGATGGTGAACCCATGCCCTGGCACACTCACCCCACGGTCTTGAAGATGACCCAAACGCCTGTTTACACACACACTCCCACTGGTGATGGTGAAACTAACACCCTGGTACACACACTCCATGGTGGCACGGTGAAGCTAACGTTCCTCGCACACCACTGTGGTGATGGTGAACCCAACGCCCATGGTACACAGAGACAACCACGATGTAGAAACTAACACTCCCTGGTACACACTCAACGGGGTGAGTGAACCCTGCTCCTTGGTACACACCCTCCCACTGCGGTGAACCTAACGCCCTGGTACACACACTCCCACGATGGTGATGGGACCCTAACTCTCCCTGGTACACACATTCCCACGGTGGTGATGGTGAACCTGACGCTCCTGGTACACACACTCCCACGGTGGTGATGGTGAACCAACGCCCTATAACACACTGCCACGGTGGTGATGATGAACCTAACACTTCCTGGCACACACACTCCCACGTTGTGATGGTGAACCTAACGCCCCTGGTACACACACCCCACGGTGGTAACTTAACGCTCCCTGGTACACACACTCCCAAGATGGTGATGGTGACCCCAACTCCCTGCACACACACTCACAAGGTAAGAACCTAACGCCCCAGGCCACACACCACGGTGGTGACGAACCTAACGCCCGCGAAAAACAATCCTCACGGTGGTGATGGTGAACCAACGCTCCCTGGTACACACACTCCCCACGGGGTGATGGTGAACCTAACGCTCCTGGTACACACACTGCCACGGTAGATGGTGAACCCAACACCCCTGGTACACACACTCCCATGGTGGTGATATGAAAACCAAACGCCCGTGGCACACACACTTCAACGGTGGTGACTGAACCTAACGCTCCCTGGTACACACACTCACACAGTGGTGATGGTGAACCTAACGTCCATGGCACATAGACACCACGATGGTGAAACCAACACTCCCTGGTACACACACTCCCCGGGGTGAGTGAACCTAACGCCCCTGGTACACTCCCACTGCGGTGAAACAACGCCCTGGTACACACACCCCCACGGCGGTGAACGTAACGCTCCCCTGGTACACACATCCCACGATGGTGATGGTGACCCTAACTCTCCCCTGGCACACACATTCCCCACGGTGGTGATGGTGAACCTAACGCCCCTGGTACACACACCTGCCACGGTGGTGATGTAGAACCTAACACCCTGGCACACACACCCCACGGTGGTGATGGTACCAACGCCCTGGTACACACACACCACGGTGGTGACTAACCCCCGACACAACACTCCCACGGTGGTGACTGAACCTAACGCTCCTGGCACACACTCACACAGTGGTGATGGTGAACCAACCCTCCCTGCACACAGACACCCACGATGGTGAACCAACACTCCCTGGTACACACACCCCAAGGGGTGATGGTGAACCTAACGCTCCCTGGTACACAACACCCACTGTGGTGAACCAACGCCCCCTGGCACACACACACCACGGTGGTGATGGTGAACCTAACTCCCTTGCACACACACCCACGGTGGTGATGGTGAACCTAACGCCCCTGGTACACCACTCCCACGGTGGTGATGGTGAACCTAACGCCCCTGGTACACACACACCCACGATGGTGAACCTAACGCCCCCTGGTACACACACTCCCACGGTGGTGATGGTGAACCCAACGCCCCTGTGACACACACTCCCACGGTGGAGACGGTGAACCTAACGCTCCTGGCACACACTCCCACGGTGGTGATGGAACCTAACGCCCCTGGCACACACACTCCCACGGTGGTGATGGTGAACCCACCCCCCTGGCACACACTCCCCACGGTGGTGATGTAGAACCCAACGCCCCTGGCACACACACACCCACGATGGTGAACCCAACGCCCTGAGTACACACACCCCACGGTGGTGATGGTGAACCAACGCCCCTGGCACACACTCCCAGGTGATGGTGAACCTAACGCCCCTGGACACACACCCACTGGTGAGGAACCTAATGCTCCCTGGCACACACACACTCCACGATGGTGAACCCAACGCCCCTGGCACACACCCCACGGTGGTGATGGTGAACCAACGCCCCTGGTACACGCACTCCCACGGTGGTGATGGTGAACCTAACGCTCCTGGTACACACTCCCACGGTGATGGTCAACCTAAAGCCCCTGGTACACACACACCCACGATGGTGAACCTAACGCTCCCTGGTACACACACTCCCACGGTGGTGATGGTGAACCTAACGCTCCCTGGTACACACACTCCACGGTGGTGAAGATGACCCAACGTCCCTGGTACACACACACCCCACGGTGGTGATGGTGAAACCAACGCTCCCTGGTACACACACTCCTGTGGTGGTGATGTGAACCTAACGCCCTTAGCACACACCACTTCACGGTGGTGATGGTGAACCAACACTCCCCGGCACACAGACACCACGATGGTGAACCCAACACCCTGGTACACACACCCCCACGGTGGTGATGGTGAACCCAACGTCCCTGGTACACACACTCCCACTGCGGTGAACCTAACGCCTCTGCACACACACCCCATGGCAACAACCCCCACACACCACTGGTGATGGTGACCCAACTCTCCTGGAATACACTCCACGGTGGTGATGGATGAACCTAACGCCCTGGCACAATAATACACCCCACGATGCAGATGAACCTAACCCCTATTCACACACTACATCGGTGGTGATGGTGAACCCAACCCCTGGATACACACACTCCCCACGGTGGTGATAGAACCTAACGCCCTGGCACACACACTCGCCATGGTGTGATGGTGAACCTAACGCTCCCTGGTACACACACACTCAGCAGTGATGGTGAACCCAAGCCCCATGGCACACACACACCCCACGGTGTGACGGTGAACCTAACGCCCCCTGGTACACACACTCACAGTGATGGTGAACCTAACGCCCTGACACACACACCCACTATGGTGAAACTAACACTCCTGGCACACACACCCCACGGGGTGATGGTGAACCCAACGCTCCCTGGACACACACACTCCACTGCTGGTGAACCCAACGCCCCTGGTACACACACTCCCACGGTGATGGTGACCCAACGCCCCTGGCACACACATTCCCACGGTGGTGATGGTGAACCACTGCCCCCTGGTACACACACCCCCACGGTGGTGATGGTGAACCCAACGCCCTCTACGTACACACTCCACGGTGTGAAGAACCTAACGCTCCCTGTACACACACACCCCACGGTAGAACCTAAAGCTCCCTGGCACACACACTCCCACGGTGGTGAACCTAACGCCCCTGTACACACACCCCACGGTGGGATGGTGAACGCTTCCTGGCACACCCACCTTACGATGGTGATGGTACCAACGCCCGTGGCACACACACCCCACGGTGGTGATGGTGAACCTAACGCTCCCTGGTACACACCCCACGGTGGTGTGGTGAACCAACCCCCCTGGCACACACACCCCAAGGTGGTGATGGTGAACCTAACGCTCCTGGTACACACACCCCACGGTGGTGATGTAGAACCCAACGCCCTGGTACACACACTCCCACGGTGGTGATGAGAACCTAACGCTCCCATGTACACACACTCAAACGGTGGTGATGGTGACCCTAACACCCCTGGCACACACTCCCACGGTGGTGATGGTGAACCTAACGCCCCTGGTGCACACACTCACAGTGGTGATGGTGAACCAACGCCCCTCTGCTACACACACCCCATGGTGTTGATGGTGAACATAATGCTCCCTGGTACACACACTCCCATGGTGGTGAACCCACCCCTGGCACACACACTCTCCCACGGTGGTGAACCCAACGCCCAGCACATCCCCACGGTGGTGATGGTGAACCTCACGCTCCCTGGTGCACACACTCTCACAGTGGTGATGGTGAACCCAATGCTCCCTCTACACACACCCCATGGTGTTGATGGTGAACATAATGCCCGTGGCACACACACTCCCACGGTGGTGAACCCACGCTCCCTGGCACACACACTCTCCCACGTGGTGAACCTAACGCCCCTGGTACACACACACCCTACGGTGGTGATGGTGAACCTCACGTCCCTGGCACACACCCCTGTCGGTGGTGATGGTGAACCCACGCTCCTCTACACACACCCCATGGTGTTGATGGTGAACATAATGCTCCTTAAGTACAAACACTCCCACGGTGGTGAACATAATGCTCCCTAGCACACACACTCCCACAGTGGTGAACCTAATGCTCCCTGGTACACACACACTCCCACGATGGTGAAACTAACGCTTCCTGGTACACACACTTGCACGGTGGTGATGATGAACCTAACGCTATCTGGTACACGCACTCCCACGGTGGTGATGGTGAACCTAACGCTCCCTGGTACACACACTTCCACGGTGGTGATGGTGAACCAAACGCTCCAAGGTACACACACTCCCACGGTGGTGATGGTGAAGCTAACCCTCCCTGGTACACGCACTCCCACGGTGGTGATGGTGAAACTAACGCTTCCTGGTACACACCCACACGGTGGTGATCGTGAACCTAACGCTCCCTGGTACACACAACCCCATGGTTGTGACGGTGAACCTAACGCTCCTTGGTACACACACTCCCACGGTGGTGATGGTGAACCTAACGCTCCCTGGGTCACAGACACCGATGATGGTGAACCTAGCGCTCCCTGGCACACACACTCCCAATGTGGTGATGGTAAACCTAACTCTCCCTGGTACACACACTCCCACGGCGGTGAACCTAACGCTCCCTGGTACACACACTCTGACAGTGGTGATGGTGAACCTAATGCTCCCTGGTACACACACTCCCACACTCCCACAGTGGGGATGGTGAACCTAATCCTCCCTGGTACACACACTCGCAAGGTGGTGATGGTGAATCTAACGCTCCTTGGTAAACACACTCCCACGGTGTTGATGGTGAACCTAACGCTCCCTGGTACACAGACACCCACGATGGTGAACCTAACGCTTCCTGGTACACACACTCCCACGGTGGTGATGGTGAACCTAACGCTATCTGGTTCACACACTCCCACGGTGGTGATGGTGAACCTAACGCTCCCTGGTACACACACTTCCACGGTGGTGATGGTGAACCAAACGCTCCATGGTACACACACTCCCACGGTGGTGATGGTGAACCTAACGCTCCCTGGTTCACAGACACCCACGATGGTGAACCTAACGCTCCCTGGTACACACACTCTGAAGGTGGTGATGGTGAACCTAATGCTCCCTGGTACACACACTCCCATGGTGGTGATGGTGAACCTAATGCTCCCTGGTACACACACTCCCACGGTGGTGATGGTGAAACTAACGCTTCCTGGTACACACCCACACGGTGGTGATCGTGAACCTAACGCTCCCTGGTTCACAGACACCGATGATGGTGAACCTAATCCTCCCTGGTACACACACTCCCAATGTGGTCATGGTAAACCTAACGCTCCCTGCTACACACACTCCCACGGCGGTGAACCTAATGCTCCCTGGTACACACACTCTGACGGTGGTGATGGTGAACCTAATGCTCCCTGGTACACACACTCCCACGGTGGTGATGGTGAACCTAATGCTCCCTGGTACACACACTCCCACGGTGGTGATGGTGAACCTAACGCTCCCTGGTACACACACTACCACTGCGGTGAACCTAACGCTCCCTGGTACACACACTCCCACGATGGTGATGGTGACCCTAACGCTCCCTGGTACACACACTCCCACGAAGGTGATGGTGAACCTAACGCTCCCTGGTACACACACTCCGACAGTGGTGATGGTGAACCTAATGCTCCCAGGTGCACACTCCCACAGTGGTGATGGTGAACCTAACTCTCCCTGGTACACACACTCCCACGGTGGGGATGGTGAACCTTATCCTCCCTGGTACACACACTCGCAAGGTGGTGATGGTGAACCTAACGCTCCCTGGTACACACACTCCCACGGTGGAGATGGTGAACCCAACGCTCCATGGTACACACACTCCCACGGTGGTGATGGTGAACCTAAAGCTCCCTGGTACACAGACACCCACGATGGTGAACCTAACGCTTTCTGGTACACACACTCCCACGGTGGTGATGGTGAACCTAACGCTATCTGGTACACACACTCACGGTGGTGATGGTGAACCTAACGCTCCCTGGTACACACACTTCCACGGTGGTGATGGTGAACCAAACGCTCCAAGGTACACACACTCCCACGGTGGTGATGGTGAAGCTAACCCTCCCTGGTACACGCACTCCCACGGTGGTGATGGTGAAACTAACGCTTCCTGGTACACACCCACACGGTGGTGATCGTGAACCTAACTCTCCCTGGTACACACACTCCCACGGGGGTGATGGTGAACCTAACGCTCCCTGGTACACACACCCCCACGGTTGTGATGGTGAACCTAACGCTCCCTGGTTCACAGACACCGATGATGGTGAACCTAGCGCTCCCTGGTACACACACTCCCAATGTGGTGATGGTAAACCTAACGCTCCCTGGTACACACACTCCCACGGCGGTGAACCTAACGCTCCCTGGTACACACACTCTGACTGTTGTGATGGTGAACCTAATGGTCCCTGGTACACACGCTCCCACGGTGGTGATGGTGAACCTAACGCTCCCTGGTACACACACTCCCATTGCGGTGAACCTTACGCTCCCTGGTGCACACACTCCCACGAAGGTGATGGTGAACCTAACGCTCCCTGGTACAGACACTCCCACAGTGGTGATGGTGAACCTAATGCTCCCTGGTACACACTCCCACGGTGGTGATGGTGAACCTAACTCTCCCTGGTACACACACTCCCACGGTGGTGATGGTGAATCTAACATTCCCTGGTACACTCACTCCCACGGTGGTGATGGTGAACCTAACGCTCCGTGGTACACACACTCCCACGGTGGTTATGGTGAACCTTACGGTCCCTGGTACACACACTCACACGGCGGTGAACCTAACGCTCCCTGGTACACACACACTCCCACGGTGGTGATGGTGATCCTAACCCAACCTGGTACAGACACTCCTACTGTGGTGATGGTGAACCTAACGCTCCCTGGTACACACACTCCCACGGTGGTGATGGTGAACCTAACACTCCCTGGTACACACACTCCCACGGGTGAAGGGGAACCAACACTCCATGGCACACACTCCCAGGGTGGTGATGGTGAACCTAACGCTCCATGGCACACAGACACCCACGATGGTGAACCTAACACTCCCTGGTATACACACTCTCACGGTGGTGTTGGTGAACTTAACGCTCCCTGGTACACATACTCCCACGGTGGTGATGGTGAACCTAACGCCCCTGGTTTCACACCCCTCGTGGTGATGGTGAACATAACGCCCCCTGGTACACATCCCACGGTGGTGATGAGAACCTAACGCCCCCGGCACACACACCCCACGGTGGTGATGTGAACCAACGCTCCCTGGTACACACACTCCCACGGTGGTGATGGTGAACCTAACGCCCGGTAAACACACTCCCACGGTGGTGATGGTGAACCTAACGCCCCTGATACACACACCACACAGCGGTGAACCTAACGCTCCCTGGTACACACACTCTGACGGTGGTGATGGTGAACCCACGCTCCCTGGTACACACACTCCCACGGTGGTGATGGTGAACCTAATGCTCCCTGGTACACACACTCCCACGGTAGTGATCGTGAACCTAACGCTCCCTGGTACACACACTCCCACGGTGGTGATGGTGAACCTAACGCTCCATGGTACACACACTCCCACGGTGGTGATGGTGAACCTAACGCTCCCTGGTACACAGACACCCACGATGGTGAACCTAACGCTTCCTGGTACACACACTCCCACAGTGGTGATGGTGAACCTAACGCTATCTGGTACACACACTCCAACGGTGGTGATGGTGAACCTAACGCTCCCTGGTACACACACTTCCACGGTGGTCATGGTGAACCAAACGCTCCAAGGTACACACACTCCCACGGTGGTGATGGTGAAGCTAACCCTCCCTGGTACACGCACTCCCACGGTGGTGATGGTGAAACTAACGCTTCCTGGTACACACCCACACGGTGGTGATCGTGAACCTAACGCTCCCTGGTTCACAGACACCGATGATGGTGAACCTAGCGCTCCCTGGTACACACACTCCCAATGTGGTCATGGTAAACCTAACGCTCCCTGGTACACACACTCCCACGGCGGTGAACCTAATGCTCCCTGGTACACACACTCTGACGGTGGTGATGGTGAACCTAATGCTCCCTGGTACACACACTCCCACGGTGGTGATGGTGAACCTAATGCTCCCTGGTACACACACTCCCACGGTGGTGATGGTGAACCTAACGCTCCCTGGTACACACACTACCACTGCGGTGAACCTAACGCTCCCTGGTACACACACTCCCACGATGGTGATGGTGACCCTAACGCTCCCTGGTACACACACTCCCACGAAGGTGATGGTGAACCTAACGCTCCCTGGTACACACACTCCGACAGTGGTGATGGTGAACCTAATGCTCCCAGGTGCACACTCCCACAGTGGTGATGGTGAACCTAACTCTCCCTGGTACACACACTCCCACGGTGGGGATGGTGAACCTTATCCTCCCTGGTACACACACTCGCAAGGTGGTGATGGTGAACCTAACGCTCCCTGGTACACACACTCCCACGGTGGAGATGGTGAACCCAACGCTCCATGGTACACACACTCCCACGGTGGTGATGGTGAACCTAAAGCTCCCTGGTACACAGACACCCACGATGGTGAACCTAACGCTTTCTGGTACACACACTCCCACGGTGGTGATGGTGAACCTAACGCTATCTGGCACACACCCCACGGTGGTGATAGAACCTAACGCTCCCTGGTACACATGACCCACGGTGGTGATGGTGAACCAAACACTCCAAGGTACACACACTCCCGCCGGGTGGTGATGGTGAAGCTAACCTCCCTGGCACACAACTCCACGATGAACTCCCCACCCTGCACACACACTCACACGTGGTGATGGTGAACCTAACGCTCCCTGGTACACACACTCCCACGGTGGTGAGGTGAACTAACGCCCCTGGTACACACACTCCCACGGTGGTGATGATGAACCCAACGCTCTGGTGCACACACACTCCCACGGCGGTGAACAACGCCTTAGTACACACACTCCCACAGCGGTGGAACCCATCGCTCCCCTGGTACACACACTCCCATGATGATGATGAACCCAACGCTCCTGGCACACACTCGACACAGTGGTGATTGTGAACCTAACACTCCTGGTACACACACCCCACGGTGGTGATGGTGTACCTAACGCCCGTGGTACACACACTCCCACGGTGGTGAGTAAAACCATCGCCCTGGTACTCAAACACCACAGTATGTGAACCTAACGCTCCCTGGCACACAGACACCCACGATGGTGAAACTAACACTTTGTACACACACCACGGGGGTGATGGTGAAGCTAACACCCCTGGCACACACACTCCCCACGGTGGTGATGGTGTACCTAACGCCCGTGGTACACACACTTCAACGGTGGTGACGGTGAACCCAACGCCCCTGGTCACATAGACACCCACGATGGTGAAACTAACACTCCCTGGTACACACACTCCCACGGGAGTGATGAGAACCTAACGCCCCTGGTGCACACACTCCACTGCAACAACGCCCTGGTACACACACTCCCACGGCGGTGAACCCAACGCTCCCTGGGTACACACACTCCCATGATTTGATGGTTACCCGAACTCTCCCTGGTACACACATTCCCACGGTGGTGATGGTGAACCACGCTCCCTGGTACACACACCGCCACGGTGGTGATGGTGAACCTAACACCCCTGGTACACACACTCCCACGGTGGTGATGGTACCCAACGCCCGTGGTACACACATTCCACGGTGGTGACGGAGAACCTATCGCCCCTGGCACACACACCACACAGTGGTGATGGTGAACCCAACGCCTCCTGTACACAGACACCAACGATGGCACACTCCCACGGTGGTGATGGTGAACTAACGCTCCCTGGTACACACACACCCCACGGTGGTGACGGTGAACCTAACGATCCCTGGTACACACACTCCACAGTGGTGATGATGGTGAACCAGCACTCCCTGGCACAGACACCCGATGGTGAACCTACAGCTCCTGGTACACACACTCCCAAGGTGGTGATGGTGTGCCTAACGTCTCTGGTACACTCCTCCGACGGTGGTGATGGTGAACATAACCTTATCTGGTGCCACACACCTCCCACGGTGGTGAAGGTGAACCTAACGCTCCATGTTACACACTCCCATGGTGGTGACGGTGAACCTAACGCTCCCTGGTACCTCCCACTGTGATGGTGAACCCTAACGCTCCCACACCTCCCACGGTGGTGATGGTGAACCTAACGCTTGTGGTAGCCACTCCGGTGGTGATGGGGAACCTAACTTCTGGTACACACCTCCCTGATGGTGATGGTGAACCTAACGTTTCCTGGTACATACACTCCCACGGTGGTGATGGTGATATAACGCTAGCACACAGACACCCACGATGTTGAAACTAACACTACCTGGTACAAACACTCCCACGGCGGTGATGGTGAACTGCTCCCACATGGACCTCCAGTGATGGTGACCTAGCATTCCCTGTTACACACGCCCACGGTGCTGATGGTGAACCTTGCTCCTGGTACACTCCCACGGTGGTGATGGTGAACCTAACGCTCCTGGTATACACACCCCCACGGTGGTGATGGTGAACCTAACGCTCCATGGTACACACACTCCCACGGTGGTGATGGTGAACTAACGCTCCCTGGCACACAAGGCCCATGATGGTGAACCTAACATCCTTGGTACACACACTTCCACGGTGGTGATGGTGAACCTAACACTCCCTGGACTACCTCCCACAGTGGTGACAGGTGACTAACACCCTGGTACACTCCCACGGTTGTCATGGTGGCTAACGCTCCTGGTACACACACTCTAAGGTGGTGATGGTGAACCATCCCCTGGTACACAGACACCCACGATGGTGAACCTAATGCTCCCTGGTACACACACCCCACGGTGGTGATGGTGAACCTAACGCTCCTGGACCTCACTCCCACGGTGGTGATGATGAGCCCAAACGCTCCCTGGTACACACTCCAGTGGTTATGGTGAACCTCTTGCTCATGCCTCCCAGGTGGTGGTTAACCTAACGCTCCTGGCACACAGAGCTTAATGGTGAACCCTAACACTCCTGGTATACACTCTTACGGTGGTGACGGTGAACCTAATGCTCCTAGTACACACCTCCCACGGTTTGTGATGGTAAGCCTAACGCTCTGTGGTACTACAATGGTGATGGTGAACGCAACGCTCCTGGCACAGACACCCCACAATGGTGAACCTAACACTCCCTTTTGCCCCACGGTGGTGATGGTGAACCCAGTGCTCCCTCTTCCCACACACCTCCATGGTGTTGATGGTGAACCTAATGCTCCCTGGAACACACACTCCCACGGTGGCCTAACTCCCTGGCACACCTCCCACAGTGAGTGGCTATGCTCCTGATATGAACCTCCCACGGTAGTGAACCTAACGCTCCTGTTACCTCCACGGTTGTGATGATGAACATAACGCTTCCTGTTAACCTCCCACGATTGTGATCGATTCTAACGCTCCCTGGTACACACACTCCCGCTGGTGATGCGTTCCTGGTACGCACTCCCCACGGTGGTGATGGTGAACCTAACGCTCGTTGGTACTCACTCACGGTTGGTGATGGTCAACTCGCTCCTTGTACACAGACCACCGGGCCGTTGAACCTAACGCTCCTGGTACTCCCACGGTGGTGATGGTGACTAACGCTCCCTGGTACACTCATTGGTGGAAGATGACAATCGCGTTTCATGGTACCTCCAACAGTGGTGATGGTGAACTAACTCCTGTTTTCACCTCTATGGTGATGACGGTGAACCCTAACGCTCCTCATTTTACACTCCCTCTGTGATGGTGAACTAACCTGGTACACATACTCCCACGATGGTGAACCTAACGCTCCTGCACACACATTCCCAGTGGTGATGGTGAACCTAACGCTCCCTTTGTACACACCTGCAGTGGACTTAACTCCTGGTACACACACTCCCACGGTGGTGGTTAACTTCTCTGGTACACACACTCAAGGTGGTGATGGTGAGCCTAACGCTCTCTGGTACACACACTCCCACAGTGGTGACGGTGAACCTCAACTCCATTGAACACTCACGGTGGTGATGGTGAACCTAACGCTCTCAGCACCACAGGCAGCACCCTGATGGTGAACCTAACTTGCTCTCTGGTACACACTTCCAGGTGGTGATGGTTAAACCCTAACCCTCCCTGGTTTAGAACACACGATGGTGAAACTAACACTCCTGGTACACTCCCAGGGTGGTGAACCTAACGCTCCATTGAACACACTCCCACGGTGGTGGTGATGGTGAACCTAACGCTCCCTGGCACACAGACTGCCCACGATGGTGTACCAACAGCCTCGTGGTACACACTCCCACAGTGGTGACGGTGAACCTAACGCTCCTGGCACACACTCACACAGTGGTGATGGTGAACCTAACCCTCCCGGTACACAGACACCCACGATGGTGGGGAAGCTTGGCACTCCTAATACTCCCAAGTGGTGATGGTGAACCTAACGCTTCATTTGCCCTCCCTGCAGTGAACTTGCTCCTGGGTACACCTCCCTGGTGATACATTCTTTCTCCTGTTTTTACATTCAGTGGTGTTGGTGAACCTAGCTCCTGTTGCCAGGTGGTGATGGTGAACACTTCAACTCCCTAGCTAACACACACTCCACAGTGGTGACGGTGAACCTAACGCTCCTGGTACACACACTCCCACAGTGGTGATAGTCTGCTCCTAATCACCCCTGGTACATACACTCCCAACCTCCCAGGGGTAGTGGTGAACCCCTATTGCTCTGGTACACACACTCCCACTGCAGGTAATTTGCTGCTCCTTTGTACCACATCTGGCAGTGAACCCAACGCTCCTGTTACACATTCCCCGGTGGTGATGCAAACTAACGCTTGTTGCCTCCCACGGTGGTGATGGTGAACCTAACGCTCCTTGGTACTCACTCCCACAGTGGTGATGGTGAAACTAACGCTCCTGGTACACACACTCCCACGGTGAGCGGTGGCTAACGCTCCTCTGTGCACACACTCCCACTGTGGTGATGGTGAACCTAACGCTCCCTGGTACACAGACACCCCACGATGGTGAAACCTAACACTCCCTGGTACACACACTCACGGGGTGGAGTGGTGACTACGCTCCCTGGTAACACACTCCCACGGGGGTGATGGTGAACCTAACGCTCCCTGGTACACACCTCCCACGGCGATGAACCTAA
Organism: Homarus americanus; assembly: GCF_018991925.1. Classification (NCBI taxonomy): domain Eukaryota; kingdom Metazoa; phylum Arthropoda; class Malacostraca; order Decapoda; family Nephropidae; genus Homarus; species Homarus americanus. Next base: position 10,323 of record NW_024740324.1, on the reverse strand, counting down.
CGCTCCCTGGTACACACACTCCTCACGATGGTGATGGTTACCTTTCTCCCTGGTCACACACATTCCCACGGTGGTGATGGTGAACCTAACGCTCCCTAGAACAACACTCCCACGGGTGATGGTGAACCTAACGCTGCCTTGAACACACACTGCCACAGTGTGATGATGAACCTAACACTCCCTGGTACACACACTCACGGTGGTGATGGTGAACCTAATGCTCCTGGTACACACACTCCCACTGGTGGTGATGGTGAACCTAGCGCTCCCTGGTACACTCCCACGGTGGTGATGGTGGATCTCAACTCCTGGTACACACACACACTCCACGGTGGTGATGGTGAACCTAACGTCCCTGGTGCACACACTCACACAGTGGTGATGGTGAACCTAATGCTCCCTCTTACACATACTCCCATGGTGTTGATGGTGAACATAATGCCTGGTACACACACTCCCACGGTGGTGAACCCTAATGCTCCCTGGCACACACACACTCCCACGGTGGTGAACCTAACGCTCCTATTTTACACTCACATTGGTGAACCTAATGCTCCTGGTGCACACACACTCCCATTGGTGAACCTACCGCTCCTGGTACATACCTCCCACGGTGGTGATGGTGAACCTAACGCTTCCTGGTACACACCTCTACGATGGTGATCATGAACCTAACGCTCCCTGGTACACACACTCCCACGCTGGTGATGGTGAAACTAACGTTCCCTGGTGCACTCCCCACGGTGGTGATGGTGAACCTAACGCTCCTTGTACTCACTCCCACGGTGGTGATGGTCAACCTAAACTCCCTGGTACAGACACACGATGGTGAACCTAACGCTCCCTGGTACACACACACTCCCACGGTGGTGATGGTGAACCTAACGCTCCCTGGTACACACACTCCCACGGCAGTGAACTTAACTCCTGGTACACACTCCCACTAGTGAGTGACCTAAATCTCCTGGTACACACACTGCCAGGTGGTGATGGTGAACTAACGCTCCTCTGGTACACACACCCCCACGGTGGTGACGGTGACTAACGCTCCATTGAACATACACTCCCACGGTGGTGATGGTGAACCTAGTCCCTGGTCACACACATTCACGGGGGTGATGGTGAACCTAACGCTCCCTGTTACACACACTGCCACGTGGTGATGGTGAACCTAACTCCTGGTACACACACATCCCCGGTGGTGATGGTGAACCTAACGCTCCCTGGTACACTGCCACTGTGGTGATGGTGAACCTAAAACTCCCTGGTACACACACTCCCACAGTGGTGATGGTGTACCCTAAGCTCCGTGGTACACACACTCCCCACAGGTGGTGACGGTGAACCTAGCGCCCTGGTACACACTCACACAGTGATGGTGAACCTAACTCTCCCTGGTACACAGACACCCGATGGTGAAACTAACACTCCTGGTACACACACTCCCCGGGGGTGATGGTGAACCTAACGCTCCTGGTACACACACTCCCACTGCGGTGAACCTAGCGCTCGCAATTTACACTCCACGGCGGTGAACCTAACGCTCCTGGTACACACACCTCCCATTGAGGGTGATCCATCTCCTGGTACACACACTCCCAAGGTCGTGATGGTGAACCTCTTGCCTGTTACACACACTCCCACGGTGGTGACGGTGCACCTAACGCTCCGTGAACACACACTCCCACGGTGGTGATGGTGAACCTAGTGCTCCTGGTGCACACACTCCGACAGGTGATGGTGAACCTAACCCTGGTACACACACTCACAGTGATGATGGTGAACCTAACTCTCCCTGGTACACAGACACCCCGATGGTGACTTAACACTCCTGGTACACACACTCCCACAGGGGGTGATGGTGAACCTAACGCTCCTGGTACACACACCACACGGCAGTGAACCTAACGCTCCTGGTACACACACACACACTCCCACGGTGGTGATGTTGTGAACTAACACTCCCTGGTACACACTCACAGTGGTGATGGTGATCCTAACACTCCTGGTACACACTCCCAAGGGGTGATGGTGAACCTAACGCTCCCTGGTACACAGACACCCACGATGGTGAAACTAACACTCCTGGTATACACACTCCCGGTGGTGATGGTCAACCTAAGCTCCTGGTACACAGACACCGACGATGGTGAACCTAACGCTCCCTGGTACACACACACGGTGGTGATGGTGAACCTAACGCTCCCTGGTACACACTCCCAGTGTTGAGATGACCCTAACGGTCTGGTACACTCCCACAGTGGTGATGGTGACTAACGCTCCCTGGTACACACTCTATGGTGGTGACGGTGAACCCTAACGCTTGCCGTGCACACACTCCTCGGTGGTGATGGTGAACCTACGCTCCTGGTACACAGCCACGATGGTGAACCTAACACTCAGTACACACACTCCCATGGTGGTGATGGTAACCCTAACGCTCCCTGGTACACTCCACTCCAGTGAACCCAACGCTCCTGGTACACACACTCCCACGGTGGTGAACTTAGCTTCCTGGTACACACACTCCCACGATGGTGATGGTGACCTTACATCTCCTGGTACATACTCCCAAGGTGGTGATGGTGAACCTAACGCTGCCTGGTACACCTCCCACGGTGGGCGGTGAACCTAACGCTCCCTTGAACACACACAGTGGTGAGAACCTATGCTCCTGGTTACACACTCCCACAGGGGTTGATGGTGAACTAACACTCCTGAGTACACACACTGCCACGGTGGTGAGGAACCCTAACACTCCCTGGTACACACATTCCCACGGTGGTGATGGTGTACCTAACGCTCCGTAGTACACTCCCCACGGTGGTGACGGTGAAACTAACGTTCCCTGGTACAGCACTCTCCCACGGTGGTGATGGTGAACCCTAACGCTCCCGGTACTCACTCACGGTGGTGATGGTCAATCTAAAGCTCCCTGGTACACAGACACCCACGATGGTGAACCTAACGCTCTGGTACACACACTCCACGGTGGTGATGGTGAACTAACGCTCCTGGTACACACACTCCCGGCGTGATTAACGCTCCCTCGTACACACACTCCCACGATGGTGATGGTACTAAATCTCCTGGTACACACACTGCCAAGGTGGTGATGGTGAACCCTAACGCTCCTGGTACACACACTCCACGGTGGTGACGGTGCACCTAACGCTCCATTGAACATACACTCCCACGGTGGTGATGGTGAACCTGCTCCCTGGTACACACATTCCCACAGGGGTGATGGTGAACCTAACGCTCCCCACACACACTCCCACGGTGGTGATGGTGTATCTAACGCTCCATGGTACCTCCCACGGTGGTGACAGTGAACCTAACGCTCCCTAGTACACACTCACACAGTTGTGATGGTGAACCATCTCCCTGGTACACAGACACAAGATGGTGAAACTAACACTCCCTGGTACACACACTCCCACGGGGGTGATGGTGAACCTAGCGCTCCCTGGTACACACACTCCCACTGCAGTGAACCTAACGCTCCTTTGTCCCACACCCCGACGGCGGTGAACCCTAACGCTCCGTGGTACACATCCACGATGGTGATGGTGCCCTAACCTGGTACACACATTCCCCATGGTGGTGATGGTGAACCTAACGCTCCCTGATACACACACTGCCACGGTGGTGAAGGTGACCCCACTCCTGGTACACTCCCACGGTGATGGTGTACCTAAAGCTCCGTGGTACACACACTCCCAGGGTGGTGACGGTGAACCTAACGCTCCCTGGTACACACACTACAGGGGGTGATGAGTGAACCTAACGCTCCTGGTACACAGACACCCACGATGGTGAAACTAACACTCCTGGTACACACTCCCACGGGGTTGATGGTGAACCTATGCTCCTGGTACCACTCCCCACTGCAGTGAACCTAACGCTCCTTGGTACACCACTCCACAGTGAACCTAAGGCTCCCTGGTACACACTCCCACAATGGTGATGGTGACCCTAACTCTCCCTGGAACACACATTCCCACGGTGGTGATAGTGAACCTAACGCTCCCTGGTACACACTCCCACAGCTGGTGATGGTGAACCTAACGCTCCCTGGTACACAGACACCGACGATGGTGAAACTAACGCTCCCTGGTACACACACTCCCACGGTGGTGATGGTCAACCTAAAGCTCCCTGGTACACAGCACCGACGATGGTGAACCTAACGCTCCCTGGTACACACACTCCCAGGTGGTGAGGATGACCTAACGGTCCCTGGTACACACACTCCCACGGTGGTGATGGTGAAACTAACGCTCCCTGGTACACACACTCCTATGGTGGTGACGGTGAACCTACGCTCCCTTCTTGCGCACACTCCTCGGTGGTGATGGTGAACCTAACGCTCCCTGGTACCAGACACCTCGATGGTAAACCCTAACACTCCTGGTACACACACTCCCACGGTGGTGATGGTGAACCTAACGCTCCCTGGTACACACCTCCCTGTGGTGGACCTACGCTCCCTGGTACACACCACTCCCGCGAACAACGCTCTGGTACACATACTCCCGGTGATGGCCCTAAATCTCCCTGGTACACACACTCCCACGGTGGTGATGGTGAACCTAATGCTCCATTGAACACACCTCCAACGGTGGTGATGGTGAACCTAATGATCCTGGTACACCTCCCACGGTGGTGATGGTGAACCTAACGCTCCCTGGTACACACACTCCCACTGCGGTGAACCTAACGCTCACTGGTACACACACTCCCGGCAGTGAACTTAACGCTCCTGGTACATACTCCCACGAGGTGATGGTGACCCTAAATCTCCTGGTACACACCTCCCAAGGTGGTGATGGTGAACCTAACGCTGCCTGGTACACACTCCCACGGTGGTGACGGTGAACCTAACGCTCCATTGAACACACACTCCCACGGTGGTGATGGTGAACCTAATGACCCCTGGTACACACACTCCCACGGGGGTGATGGTGAACCCTAACGCTCCCTGGTACACACTGCCACGGTGGTGATGGTGAACCTAACACTCCTGGTACACACCTCCCACGGTGAGTGTTGAACCTAAAGCTCCCTGGTACAGACACCCACGATAATGAACCTAATGCTCCTGGTACACACACTCCCACGGTGGTGATGGTGAACCTAACGCTCCCTGGTACAGTCACTCCAGTGGTGAGGCCCTAACGCTCAGTGGTACCTCCCACGGTGGTGATGGTGAAACGCTCCCTGGTACACACACACCCACGGTGGTGAGTTGACCTAACGGTCCTGGTACACACACCTCCCACGGTGGTGATGGTGAAACTTAACGCACTCTGGTACACACACTCCTAGGTGATGACGGTGAACCTAACGTTCCCTCGTGCACACCTCCCTCGAGGTGGTGATGGTGAACCCTAACGTCTCTGGTACACAGACACCCACGATGGTGGAACCTAACACTCCCTGGTACACACTCCTACGTGGTGATGGTGAACCTAACGGTCCTGGTACACACACTCCCTGCAGTGAACCTAACGCTCCCTGGTACACACTCTCCCACGTGAGACTTAACGCTCCCTGGTACACACACTCCCACGATTGTGATGGTGACCTAAATATTCCTGGTACACACACTCCCAAGGTGGTGATGGTGAGCCTAACGCTCCCTAGTACACACACTCCCACAGTGGTGAAGATGAGCCCTAACGCTCCCTGGTACACACTCCCACGGTGGTGATGGTGAAACTAACGTTTCCCTGGTACACACCTCCTATGGTGGTGACAGGTAGATAACGCTCCCTCTTGCACACTCCTCCGGTGGTGATGGTGAACTGCTCCCTGTACACAGACACCCTCGATGGTAAGCCTAACACTCCTGGTACACACACTCCCACGGTGGTGATGGTGAACCCTAACGCTCCCTGGTACACACTCCTGTGGTGAACCTAACGCTCCCGTTACACACACTCCCGGCGGTGGCTTAACGCTCCCTGGTACACATACTCCCACGGTGGTGATGGGCCTAACTCTCCCTGGTACACACACCTCCCACGGTGGTGATGGTGAACCTAATGCTCCATGGTACACACACTCCAACGGTGGTGATGGTGAACCTAATCCTGGTACACACACTCCCACAGTGGTGATGGTGAACTTGCTCCTGGTACACACACTCCCCTGCAGTGAACCTAACGCTCCCTGGTACCTCCCACGCTGGTGATGCTGAACCTGCTCCCTGGTACACACACTCCCATGGTGGTGAACCTAACGCTCTGTGTACTCCTCCCTGTGGTGATGGTCAACCTAAGCTCCCTGGTACACAGCACCCACGTGTGTGAACTTAACTGCTCCTGGTACACACACTCCCACGGTGGTGATGGTGAACCTATCGCTCCCTGGTACACACTCCCACGGTGGTGAAGATGACTAACGGTCCTGGTACACACACTCCCACAGTGGTGATGGTGAAACTAACGCTCCTGGTACACTCCCTATGGTGGTGACGGTGAACCTAACGCTCCTCCATGCACACTCCTCGGTGAGTGGTGAACTAACGCTCCCTGGTACACAGACACCCACGATGGTGAACCCTAACACTCCTGGTACCTCCCACAGGTGATGGTGAACCTAGCTCCTTGTACACACCTCCCCTGCAGTGACCTAACGCTCCCTGGTACACCTCCCACGGCAGTGAACCAACGCTCCCTGGTACACACACTCCCACGATGGTGATGGTGACTCTAAATCTCCTGGTACACACACTCTGAAGGTGGTGATGGTGAACCTAACGCTCCTGGTACACACACCTCCCACGGTGGTGACGGTGGACCTAGCTCTGTGAACACACACTCCACAGTGATGGTGAACCTAATGCTTCTCGGTTACACACACCCTCCCACGGGTGATGGTGAACCTAACGCACCCTGGTACACACACTGCCACAGGTGTGATGGTGACTAACAGTCCAGTACACACACTCCACAGTGGTGATGGTGTACCTAACGCTCCCTGATACACATACTCTCACGGTGGTGACGGTGAACCAAACCTCCCTGGTACATAGACACCCACGATGGTGAAACTAACACTCCCTGGTACACACACTCCCACGGTGTGTTGATGGTGTACCTAACGCTCCCGTGATACACATTCTCACGGTGGTGACGGTGACCTAACGCTCCCTGGTACACAGACACCCCGATGGTAAACTAACACTCCCTGGTACACACACTCCCACATTGGTGATGGTGAACCTGCTCCTGGTACACACTCCCTGCGGTGAACCAAACGCTCCTTCTTGACACACTCCCACCGCGGTGAACCTACTCCCTGGTTCACACACTCCCGTGGTGATGGTGACCCTTACTCTCCCTGTACACACATTCCCCATGGTGGTGATGGTGAACATAACGCTCCTAATTTTACTCCACGGTGGTGATGGTGAACCTAACGCTCCCTGGTACACACACTCCCACAGTGGTGATGGTGAACCTAACTTCCTGGTACATACACTGCCATGGTGGTGATGATGAACCTAACACTCCCTGGTACACACACTCCCACAGTGGTGATGGTGAACCTAACGCTCCTTGGTACACACACTCCTGCACGGTGAACCTAACGCTCCTGGTACACACACTCCCACGGCAGTGAACCTAACGCTCCCTGGTACACACCTCCCCGATGGTGATGGTGACTCCTCGTCTCACTGGTACACACACTCTGAAGGTGTGGTGATGGTGAACCTAACGCTCCCTGGTACACACACTCCCCACGGTGGTGATGGTGAACCTAGCTCTCTGTGAACACACACTCCCACGGTGGTGATGGTGAACCTAATGCTCCTGGTACACACACACTCCCACGGGGGTGGGTAACCTAACGCAGTACACACACACACTCACGGTGGTGATGGTGAACCGCAGTCCCACACACACTCGGTGGTGATGGCTAACGTCCGTGATACACATACTCACGGTGGTGATTGACAAACACTCCCTGTGCACTCCACCCGATGGTGAAACTAACACTCCCTGGTACACACACTCCCACGGTGGTGATGGTGTGCCTAACCGTGGTACACACACTCACAGGTGGTGGCAGTGAACCTAACGCTCCCTGGTACCTGGTGATGGTGAAACTAACACTCCCTGGTACAACCTCCCCGGTGGTGATGGTGAACCTAACGCTCCCTGGTACGCACTCCTCAGTGAACCAACGCTCCTGGTACACACCCACCGCAGTGAACCTAACGCTCCTGGTTCACACACTCCCCGATGGTGATGGTGAACCTAACTCCTGGTACACACACTTCCCACAGTGGTGATGGTGAACATAACGCTCCCTGGTACCTCCCACAGTGGTGAGGTGAACCTAATGCTCCTGGTACACACACCTCCCACGGTGGTGATGGTGAACCTAACGCTCCCTGGTACACACTCCCACGGTGGTGATGGTGAACCTAACGCTCCCTGGTACACACACTCCCACGGTGGTGATGGTGAACCTAACGCCTGTGTACACACACTCCCACAGTGGTGATGGTGAACCTAACTTGTGGTACACACTCCCTGATGGTGATGGTGAACCTAACATCCACTCCCACATTGGTGATGGTGAACCTAAGCTCCTGGTACACAGACACCCACGATGGTGAACTAATGCTCCCTGGTACACACACTCCCACGATGGTGAACCCGCTCCCTGGTACACACACTCCCACGGTGGTGAAACCCTAACACTCCCTGGTACACACACACCCACGATGGTGAACCCTAACGCTCCCTGGTACACACACTCCCACGGTGGTGATGGTAGACCTAACACTCCCTGGTACACACACTCCCACAGTGGTGATGGTGAACCTAACGCTCCCTGGTACACACACTCCCCACGGTGGTGATGGTGAACCTAAGCTCTCCCTGGTACACACACTCCCACGGTGGTGATGGTGAACCCTAACGCTCCCTGGTACACACACTCCCGGTGGTGGTGACCTAACGCTCCCTGGTACACAGCACCCCACGATGGTGAACCCTAACGCTCCCTGGTACACACACTCCCACGGTGGTGATGGTGAACCTAACGCTCCCTGGTACACACACTCCCACGGTGGTGATGGTGAACCTAACGCTCCCTAGTACACACTCCCACGTTGTGGTAAGCCTAATGCTCCTGGTACACCTCCCACGGTGGTGATGGTGAACCTAACGCTCCTGGTACACACTCCCACGGTGGTGATGGTGAACCTAACGCTCCTGGTACACACTCCCACGGTGGTGATGGTGAACCTAACGCTCCCTGGCACACAGCACACCCCGATGGTGAACCCTAACACTCCTGGTACACACACTCACAGTGATGGTGAACCTAACGCTCCCTGGTACAACACCCACGATGAGTGAAACTAACGCTCCCTGGTACACACACCTCCCACGGTGGTGATGGTAAGCCTAACGCTCCCTGGTACACACACTCCCAGGTGGTGATGGTGAACCTAAAGCTCCTGGTACACAGACACCACGATGGTGAACCTAACGCTCCTTGGTACACACACTCCCACGGTGATGGTGAACCTAACGCTCCTGGTACACTCACTCACACGGTGGTGAGGTGCAGACGCTCCCGTGGTACACACACTCCCACGGTGGTGATGGTGAATAACGCTCCCTGGTACACACTCCTCACGGTGGTGACGGTGAACCTAACGCTCCCTGGTACACACTCCCACTGTGGTGATGGTGAACCTAACGCTCCTGGTACACAGACACCCACGACAGTAAACTAACACTCCCTGGTACACACCTCCCACAGGTGATGGTGAACCTAACGCTCCCTGGTACACACACTCCCACGGGGTGATGGTGAACACTAACACTCCTGGTACACACACTCCCACGGTGATGAACCTAACGCTCCCTGGTACACACACTCCCACGATGGTGATGGTATGCTCTCCCTGGTACACACACTCCCACGGTGGTGATGGTAAGACCTAACGCTCCCTGGTACACACACCTCCCACGGTGGTGATGGTGAACCTAACGCTCCCTGGTACACACACTCCCACGGTGGTGATGGTGAACCCTAACGCTCCTGGTACACACACTCCCACGGTGGTGGTGAACCCTAACGCTCCTGGTACACACACACTCCCACGGTGGTGATGGTGCCCTAACTCTCCCTGGTACACTCGTGGTGATGGTGAACCTAACGCTCCCTGGTACACACTCCCCAGGTGGTGATGGTGAACCTAACACTCCCTGGTACACACCTCCTACAGTGGTAATGGTGAACCTAACGCTCCTGGTACACACACTCCCACAGTGGTGATGTTGAACCTAA
>NW_024740323.1:0-29411 GCF_018991925.1 Homarus americanus | reverse complement strand
CTCAACGTCTCTCCAGTGTGTTGAGCTGAATACTCATCGGCTACGTGGGTCGGTAACCGGGTTGGACGATGCCGTTAATTCGACAGGACTGAACTGGAAAGTCCGTTTCCTGCAAATCAGACGCCCACTCCCTGAGCGTGTGTCGGTCTACAACCGACCCCTAACAGCGATCTTCATTTGTTGTAGAGACCAGCGTTACCCTGGGGCACTCCTCACAGTTACATAGGCCTAAGTATTATGGTACCTTGTTTGGGGGATAACTAGCAGAAATATAGTATCCCAGGTTAAGTATTGAACCACTGAATGAGAGTTAAAAGTGCCATGTTGTTCCTTGTGAAGTAACAGGAGGTATTGTATGTTGAGATAATTGTGGAGTTGTCCAGTGTGCTATGTATTCATTGGTAGTGACCATGAAATGATAATCTGAGAGTATAATGATATAACCAAGAAGTGAAGAGTTAATTTGCTACTTGGTAAGGTAAGACCTGTGGGTCCAGTGATATCTGGTGTATACCCAGTACTGACTATCATGTGGCAGAGTGACAAGACCACAATTGTCGATTGAAGTACAGTAATAAGAATTTGGAGGTATTTAATGAGGTAATAAGTTCTTGAAGTGTTTGATGACTTAAGAAACAAATTGCAGTTCTGTTTTGTCTGAGTGAATCTAAGATGCATCTTATCCAATCACTGTGTTAATAAATATTGAATTGGTAATCTACGTCTACGAGTATCACCACTCTATCCTTTCCCACATTGGTTCTCAGAAAATAACTAACTCACGTGCCTAGAAGCTCGCTACCTAACAGTTAACTAAGAGATGTTATATTCTAGAAAATCCTGGGTGGTGGCAGGCTACCGTTGTAAGTATAATAAGTGTGGTAATCACAAAGACATGGTTTCCCAGGTTAATCCATGGTTTAGAATATAACTAGAACAAAATATATGGATGAGATCATAATATATGACAGGAAATGAAAAGAAAGAACATTGACTTGGAAAATATAAGCAGAGAAGCATAAGAGTTACTTATATAAGAATATATAAGAATATAAGGTATATAGAGATAAAGAACATATAAGAATATAAGCAAGAATATATAAAGTAAGTATGTGTGTTAGGAACTGAAGAAGGATAAGTATATAAAACCGGATACTCATTGAAAAGAATAACTGGATGGTAAATTATTGAAAAGAGAAAACTCGGCACGTTACATCCGCACTAAGCTCGGCATCAATATGGCCACCCTTGGGTAGCTAAGGGCGTCCAGGTTGACTAAGGAGGTGTGAACCGGGCCAGGGGGGAAACCCAGCAGCCAAAAGCACCCGTGTCGAGCAGTAGTGGGATCGCGCCCGTGAGTGGGCGGCCCGTAGCAGCCTTGACAATACAGGCGGACTTGGTTCTTTTTATTTGTTATTCATGCTTCGACGGTATGCAGTCATTTCACCGTTATTGTAAAAGTAGCATATTGTATAATATACTGTATATACCAACAATATCTATTTCCATGAACCTGTTCTTGCCAAATCATTTTAGCGTCGAAGTAGATAACTGTCTTTTGGTTACAATTATTTTCAATAAAAAAAATACGTTTTTATTTTTAAATTCAGCCTTATCAACAGTGAAAATAATAGATAGTAATATGGGAAAAAAACGTGTTAATAGTATCTTGACATGTAACAGTAATATAGAGCATAAGGTAGGGGCAGTAAAGACACGCAAGTAAAATTACAACTCGTAGGTAGTAGTGTTATCTGAAGAAATTAATTTTTTTTTCATTTACATTTAATATTATTCTTTCATCACAATTATACATTTAGATATGTGTTCGTCGAGAGAAGTATACAAGTTGTAACAGTTCTCCCTGTAAAACTCTTAAGTCTCCAGTGAACATTTTCTCTGTACCACCGAAATATTGCTAGTAGGTTTGGAGTAACTGTATTGTATTTGCAATTTGATGGAAAAGTAATTAAAATACAACATTTTATGGCGAAGAGGATGAAAGAGACTTATCCAATAAAGTACTTGGAATTATGAGGACATGTAATTGTAATGCAAACGTAATTGAAAATTAAAGTGTCTTTAGGTTATTAACTGTATACCAGATCTTCAAACGTGAGGTAGAGATTTATGTACTGTATACACCATTTTATGATTCTGTCCCGTCGTCTGCCATTTAAAATTAATACCCACTGAGCTCAGGTTGCTGCTACCACTACAATAACATCTGTGGGAAATCGTTGATCGATTCAAGATTTAAGGTAAAGCGTAGATATGATTGTTGGCGTTGGATCTTCCATGATTAAACCTTTTGATGTATCCTTATAGAGTTTTCACATGTTTGGGGATGAGTCAGGTTAAATTCAGTCATCAGTTTGTTGTCTCTGATGTAACTTGACGAAGATATACGTACGGAAGATGTTCTTTCTTCCCTTCCTCAAAGAATGGGTTGCTTTGCACACACCTAACAACTCTCTTAGGTAAAGGATAGACTCACCCACCCTGAAATTAAAACCTCACTCCTAGCATCCACGTTCAAGAAAGCTCTTTCCTTTTTGAGCTTTTCATTAGAACATTGTTTTAAGTTAGAGTGTTGTTATCACGGAGCTTCAAATTTAGTTCCGAAATGAGTCTTGTTGGCTGGGGTTGGTGGCGCAGCCTTGTAATCCGGCGACTCGGAGGCCTGGGCCAGGGACGGCTTGAGGTGAGGATCACTGGTGCGGGACTCCCCATGTTGAGTGGGTGTCCGCACTAAGCTCGGCATCAATATGGCCACCCTTGGGTAGCTTAGGGCGTCCAGGTTGACTAAGGAGGTGTGAACCGGGCCAGGGGGGAAACCCAGCAGCCAAAAGCACCCGTGTCGAGCAGTAGTGGGATCGCGCCCGTGAGTGGGCGGCCCGTAGCAGCCTAGCCAATACAGGCGGACTTGGTTCTTTTTATTTGTTTTTCATGCTTCGACGGTATGCAGTCATTTCACTGTTATTGTAAAAGTAGCATATTGTATAATATATTGTATATACCAACAATATCTATTTCCATGAAACTGTTCTTGCCAAATCATTTTAGCGTCGAAGTAGATAACTGTCTTTTGGTTACAATTATTTTCAATAAAAAAAATAAGTTTTATTTTTAAATTCAGCCTTATCAACAGTGAAAATAATAGATAGTAATATGGGAAAAAACGTGTTAATAGTATCTTGACATGTAACAGTAATAAAGAGCATAAGGTAGGGGCAGTAAAGACACGTAAGTAAAATTACAACTCGTAGGTAGTAGTGTTATTTGAAGAAAATAATTTTTTTTTCATTTACATTTAATATTATTCTTTCATCACAATTATACATTTAGATATGTGTTCGTCGAGAGAAGTATACAAGTTGTAACAGTTCTCCCTGTAAAACTCTTAAGTCGCCAGTGAACATTTTCTCTCTACCAACGAAATATTGCTAGTAGGTTTGGAGTAACTGTATTGTATTTGCAATTTGATGGAAAAGTAATTAAAATACAATATTTTATGGCGAAGAGGATGAAAGAGACTTATCCAATAAAGTACTTGGAATTATGAGGACATGTAATTCTAATGCAAACGTAATTGAAAATGAAAGTGTCCTTAGGTTATTAACTGTATACCAGATCTTCAAACGTGAGGTAGAGATTTATGTACTGTATCAGTGGCGTAGCTAGAGTGTGTGCCGCCCGGGGCGGCCCTTGAGTTTGCCGCCCCCCCTCGTGCCCCCACAAAAAATACATATTGCACAGTGACTCACTCTTATATATATATATATATATGTATATATATATATATATATATATATATATATATATATATATATATATATATATATATATATATATATATATATATATATATTAAATAGTTTGCCTTACTGTTGTCAGACAAAAGCCACCCCGATCAAAGTAGGGGGCTTTTGTCTGGGTGGCTTTTGTCGGGGGGCTTTTGTCTGTACCCCAGTGAGGATAGTGTCTTAGTATAAAATCGCAATGCTGTGAAACAAAATCTTAATATTAATCTCAGTACCGCAGCAAAAGTCACATCAATATTTTTTAACCAATACTTTAATATTTCTTACCTTATAGTATTATGTCTTCCAACGAAGTAAATAACTGGATCGAAAACACAAGAGAACTTAAAAGTCGTCTAGCCTCCCCTCGTCTTGTCACGATGGAGACTTGTGGAGAACTGAAGTGAATTGCTTGTAACTGGTGGATTGGTCGGCTGTACATGAACTGATATGACCCGAGACTGCATGGTTTTGCAGCTACTGGAGACGTTAATTCTTCCCTTTGTATCGGCGGCAAGTTAATCCTCGTCGTGTCTGACCTAACACCTGACCCACACCACATGAGCTCACTGGCGTACTTGTTTGAAGTTGTTTCCTTAATCCTCAACAGGTTACAGGTTGTGTGTGTGGGGGAGGGGGGCGCATAGCAAGGGTGTACGTAGCTCATGACGTGGCCGTGATGATGTGGGTCAGGTGTTAGGTCAGACACGACAAGGATTAACTTGCCGCCGATACAAAGGGAAGAATTAACGTCTCCAGTAGCTGCAGATATGGGTGATGAGCAGAATCAGTAGTACGCCCGGGCGGACTGACCCCTGCCCTCCCCTAGCCACATGCTAGTGTACTGTATACACCATTTTATGATTCTGTCCCGTCGTCTGCCATTTAAAATTAATACCCACTGAGCTCAGGTTGCTGCTACCACTACAATAACATCTGTGGGAAATCGTTGATCGATTCAAGATTTAAGGTAAAGCGAAGATATGATTGTTGGCAATGGATCTTCCATGATTAAACCTTTTGATGTATCCTTATAGAGTTTTCACATGTTTGGGAATCAGTCAGGTGAAATTCAGTCCTCAGTTGTTGACTCTGATGTAACTTGACGAAGATATACGTACGGAAGATGTTCTTTCTTCCCTTCCTCAAAGAATGGGTTGCTTTGCACACACCTAACAACTCTCTAAGGTAAAGGATAGACTCACCCACCCTGAAATTAAAAAGCTCACTCCTAGCATCCACGTTCAAGAAAGCTAATTCCTTTTTGAGCTTTTTCATTTGAACATTGTTTTAAGTTAGAGTGTTGTTATCACGGAGCTTCAAATTTAGTTCCGAAATGAGTCTTGTTGGCTGGGGTTGGTGGCGCAACCTTGTATTCCGGCGACTCGGAGGCCTGGGCCAGGGACGGCTTGAGGTGAGGATCACTGGTGCGGGACTCCCCATGTTGAGTGGGTGTCCGCACTAAGCTCGGCATCAATATGGCCACCCTTGGGTAGCTAAGGGCGTCCAGGTTGACTAAGGAGGTGTGAACCGGGCCAGGGGGGAAACCCAGCAGCCAAAAGCACCCGTGTCGAGCAGTAGTGGGATCGCGCCCGTGAGTGGGCGGCCCGTAGCAGCCTTGCCAATACAGGCGGACTTGGTTCTTTTTATTTGTTATTCATGCTTCGACGGTATGCAGTCATTTCACCGTTATTGTAAAAGTAGCATATTGTATAATATACTGTATATACCAACAATATCTATTTCCATGAAACTGTTCTTGCCAAATCATTTTAGCGTCGAAGTAGATAACTGTCTTTTGGTTACAATTATTTTCAATAAAAAAAATAAGTTTTTATATTTAATTCAGCCTTATCAACAGTGAAAATAATAGATAGTAATATGGGAAAAAACGTGTTAATAGTATCTTGACATGTAACAGTAATATAGAGCATAAGGTAGGGGCAGTAAAGACACGCAAGTAAAATTTCAACTCGCAGGTAGTAGTGTTATTTGAAGAAAAATAATTTTAGTTTTCATTTACATTTAACATTATTCTTTCATCACAATTATACATTTAGATATGTGTTCGTCGAGAGAAGTATACAAGTTGTAACAGTTCTCCCTGTAAAACTCTTAAGTCGCCCGTGAACATTTTCTCTGTACCAACGAAATATTGCTAGTAGGTTTGGAGTAACTGCATTTGCAATTTGATGGAAAAGTAATTAAAATACAATATTTTATGGCGAAGAGGATGAAAGTGACTTATCCGATAAAGTACTTGTAATTTTGAGGACATTTAATTGAAAATGAAAGTGGCTTTAGGTTATTAACTGTATACCAGATCTTCAAACGTGAGGTAGAGATTTATGTACTGTATACACCATTTATGATTCTGTCCCGTCGTCTGCCATTTAAAATTAATACCCACTGAGCTCAGGTTGCTGCTACCACTACAATAACATCTGTGGGAAATCGTTGATCGATTCAAGATTTAAGGTAAAGCGAAGATATGATTGTTGGCGATGGATCTGCCATGATTAAAGCTTTTGGTGTATCCTTATAGGGTTTTCACATGTTTGGGGATCAGTCAGGTGAAATTCAGTGCTCAGTTTGTTGACTCTGATGTAACTTGACGAAGATATACGTACGGAAGATGTTCTTTCTTCCCTTCCTCAAAGAATGGGTTGCTTTGCACACACCTAACAACTCTCTTAGGTAAAGGATAGACTCATCCACCCTGAAATTAAAACCTCACTCCTAGCATCCACGTTCAAGAAAGCTCTTTCCTTTGTGAGCTTTTTCAGTGTTGTTATCACGGAGCTTTAAATTTAATTCCGAAATGAGTTTTGTTGGCTGGGGTTGGTGGCGCAACCTTGTAATCCGGCGACTCGGAGGCCTGGGCCAGGGACGGCTTGAGGTGAGGATCACTGGTGCGGGACTCCCCATGTTGAGTGGGTGTCCGCACTAAGCTCGGCATCAATATGGCCACCCTTGGGTAGCTAAGGGCGTCCAGGTTGACTACGGAGGTGTGAACCGGGCCAGGGGGGAAACCCAGCAGCCAAAAGCACCCGTGTCGAGCAGTAGTGGTGTAACGACCACGGTCTTACACGTCAGTTAGCGCCAAAATCAAATGATTCATATTACGCTCCATAGCCCACAAAACATGTAACTCGGCTTTCGTTTGAGTCCTCCATCTGAGGAGTCCGTTTTCTCATCACTTCAAGACACCTCCGTCCTCCGTTATCCCATTTTCTCTGACTTACTGAAACCAACCTCTCTATAAAATGAATTTGAGTGTGAGAGAGAACACCCTTGTTTTGAGTCAACTTAGATATGTCTGTTTACAGTTGTGTACGTACATCATTGTCATCCCTAAAAATCCCATTTAATTCATATTACGCTATATAACATTCAAATGCACCGCGCTTGTAGAACCTCAGAAAACGGGAAACATTGATAAAGGACAACTCACCTACTCAATGTTCCTAGACCATGTGTTGTATTGTACCCAGGTACAGTTATATCATATTAAGTGTATGTATTCATAGCATTGAGGATCACTCAGGGTAGGCATAAGATGAATGTTAAAGTCCAGTTGAGCCGGACTAGTGTACTGTAAGACTAAGTGTGGATCAGGGTTTGAAGGTCTTACTATTTACGTCTGTGAGCGTGTAGCGAACATAACTCCAACAGATATCATATGAAAATACATGAGAACAATGACCTGGAAAAAGGATAAAGGTATCAGAACTATGTGAGGTGTTGGCAGTGATCCAGAAACTAAACTTGTAAGGAAATATCGTGTATGCGTCGGTATGAATTTAATACACCTCGTATCCTCACGTGACATATACCCACGACAGGTACAGTGATCAGAGAACCTTATGTCTGTGTTCAAATTGTGCAATGTGTGAGAGGAGGATCCCTCATTACAGTTTTAAGTGAAGGTGATACACCCCCGCCATGAACATTCAGCCTTTGTTTCAAGGCGCGTCATGTACCCGCCTCAGTTGCCACGTTGATATAATAACCCCATGAATTTACCCCAAGAACTAGCAAACCAAGACCTTACCTTAGTGTGTAATTTAGGATTAAAATATGGGTTTATAAGGCATGAGTGACAATATAGCGAAAAGTGTTAAGGTGAGAACCCTAAGAAACAAAAGGGAAACTTAAGGCTTGGAAACTGTAGGCCTATGTGACAGGGAGAGGTGGGGCACCGGCCTCAGTCCTTCCCGTTCTGCCGTCACCTCAGGTCAGTGTCCTAGCGGGCTATATCCCGCCCTACAATTAAGGTTGATAAATAGAAGTTACTACAGTTTAAAGCTTTGCCGGATATATAAGTGTAATAGGGATGTGTTAAGGGGTGGGATAACCGCCCGTCAGGCATTATTTCTCAGTCCTTCCCGTTCTGCCGTCACTTCAGGTGCCATGTGGTCGGAGTATCTTGCCGCCCGGCCGCCATTGTCCCCTTGAGCGTCACAACAGGTGGGGATTACTCCCCGCTATACCAGTCCACTGTGAACCGGTGGATTCCCAGCGCACCACTCCACATGAATAGTCACAACTAAGGAGACCGTGAGAAACTGCGGTCGTCACTTGGAGCGACCTATAATACCAGGCGTAGAAATAGTGCTGGTATGTCTCTAGGTGAAGCCCTCGTCTTTACCCACCGAGGGCGGTGTGCGAACGAGGTGCCCGTTGTGTATACCTAAAAGTCACAAGGAGTCACATACTTGCAGGTATGGAGTGTAACAGGTGTGTTGAGATGGTGCTACTATGTATGATAACCGACGGTGCTATAGTCCACACAGGTGGAGCAGTCTGATGTGTTAAGGGATATTGTAAGAAGGAACGACCGAGGTACGGCGTTCACCGATTGTTATGCAATAAGTAGGTGGATGACCCGCCAGCAATGTAAGAGTCTGGGGCCCAGCTGGGTAACCACAATTCCGTTGTTCTTCTGAGGAAGGCCAATTCATGTATATGTTTTTTTACCAGTATGTTTTATAAGGAAAAAATCAATTAAGACATGTTATGGTTTCACCCTTCTTTACCCTTATCGATCTGGTCAATGGAAAACCTAACCCAATGCCTAGTCCACTCTGCCCGCTACCTAACGAGCTACATGCTGTCCAGAGGGGGTCTGGTGGCAGCGACCCTTAGGAATTAAGATTAGAGTTAAGTTATCCCCTTAGATTTAGTGACCCCAGTCTGGCAGTATAAATTGGTGGCTATAGCGGTGGGATGGTTTTTAATCATTGATCAAATCCGAGGGAATTGAAGCTGGGATTTAAGTTGCAGAAATAGACAAGTATTTTAATGATGGATTATCTGATTTTTGAGGGATACTTGCATGTGAATAACATTGATTGAGTACAGAAATGTAAGAAGAATTTTTGAAAATTTATGCAGTACTGAAGTCATGTGTGTCATTGATGTGTTTTGTGTTTGTGTTTTATCCAGTGTTAATATGTATTAATAATTACAGAAGTTGTGGATTAACTTTGGTGACGTTGAAGTAAGGGAGTCCACACTGTGTCTGAGAAGTGTCTCAAGTGGTTCACCTATGGAATACCATAGGACTTTCGGTCTCCAGTTGATGTGAGTTATAATTTTTGGGCCATGTTAAGAGGTTGCATAGTGTTGTATTATACCATTGATCAATTAAGGTTGTAGTAGCCCAGGAGAGTAGTTGTGTTAAGCGGTTCGTATTTGTCTTGGGTCGAGAGGCAGCACCTTTAGGTCAAAATGGCTGAGTCAGTAGAACAGGGAAGTACCATAGTTGGGGACACATTGGCAGAGAGATTGGAACGGGCGTTGCGGCTCAATGAGGGACAATACTGGGAGTTAGAAGAATCACAGAAACAGGTTAAGGAACTAAAACAAGAACTCCAGCATGCAAAGAACCAAGACACTGATCTAGAGTATGGTGTAGGTAAGGACACAACCCCAACTGACCCACCGGCAGAAAGTGCCCACTCTGTACCACAATCAGGGAACGATACCACACACCCAGGTAGCCTTAGAGTTTATCCAGGGGTTCTTTCCAAACTAACGGACATGGCCAAGAGGGATGATAGGGAAACAGCCGTGTTCAACCTTAGTTATGTTAGAACGTTATCATTGGAAACACTAACAGGGTCGGATTCTGAGAGCCATATTAGAACTTTTTGTAGACAGGTAGAGTGGTTACTGAAACAGGATGGCCATAGGGTAGAAGCGGCTCTAAGCAGAATGGAGAATCCCGTAGAACAGAGGGTTCTACAGGAATTGGATAGCAGGGGGATGTGGGATTGGAACACCCTTAAGCAAGCTTTGACAAAGTTCGACACAGGCCAGAATACTCTGAGTAAGGCATGGGCAGATTTTTTGAGAGAAGAATATCATGTAGAGGACGAGCCGGGAAGATGTGTGGAACGAATGAAGTATAAGCTGGCAGCCATAGAGAGTAAGTTTGAAGTGGTACAAGGGAAGGATCAGCTGATGAAAGATGTATTGTATGAGGGATTGCCAGGGCAAATGCAGAGAGAGTTAAGAAGATACCACCGGTTAGGCATATCCTTAGAGCCCTTTTTGAACGAGTTGACAAAGTGTAGGGAATGGTATTTGAGATCACAGGGCAGGGGACAGCAACATGTTAGACAGACCCGCCAGGGACCAGTACCAGAGGATTATAGAGTCCAGGGAGACTATCATAGGAACGAGACTGACGGAAGACCGGATCGGAACACGAGGGGGAAGGAAAATAACACTCAAGGTTGGACAGGAAATGAATGGTGCGGATATTGTAGGAAGGATACCCATAGTCCGCATAATTGCCCCTCCAGACCCAGACCAGGTTCATGTTACGCGTGCCTGAGGATGAACTGTAAGAGTTATTTCGCCACTTGTCCAGGACGCCAAGCTAGGAATCCCCCTTCGGGCCAATGACCACGACAGCCGTTCCCACGCAGTTCTCCATGTATTAAGTTACCTATATGTGGACATACTTGTCTAGCATTGGTTGATACGGGTAGTGAAGCTACTATCATTAAAGATAGCTTGGTTAGTGCCTTGAAGGTGGGGCCCATTAGGCCTTGTACCCAAAGATATGTAGCTATTAACGGGGAAGAGTTTAAGACCCTAGGCACTGTTGTCATCAGTGTACAGTTGTCCCGTAGGAAAAGAATCCGTCACCAAGCCGTAATAGTGGAAGATAACATGTTGGATACTGATGTATTATTGGGAGCAGACATTTTAGGCAGATTTGGAGTTTGGTGGCATCACGAAAAAAATCAGTTCAGTTGGGGGGGTCATAAACAAGTTTATTGGACACCAAGTCATGGAGGAAAGTTGCGAACGGTTGTCAAAGTCAAACAGTTCACGAAGGCTTCGATCTTATCTTCCCCCAAGGAGCTAACTAACTTACACATTGATAGGAAGACTACAATAAGTGGGCACAGTTCTCAGATTAGGCCAGTTAAAGTGAAGGTAGGGGTAGGTCAGACCATAAGTATCAGATTTACGCATAAGGGGCTGAAACAACAACCGGATATGTGTGTGATAGTCCAAGATGATTCCTGTGTTTATGTTCCTATGAGTAATGTTTCAGAGCAGCCAGTTTGTTTGAGTCCTGGTGCGGTTTTGGGTGAATATGAAGTAGTTAATGATGAGGAATTCTGTTACTTTGATGATGAAGGGAATAATCTCGGAACTATCTCACACATTTATGAAGAGTTAGGTGAGGTAGGCCGGTCTGTAGACATACCCCTGTGCTCACCACATCACCTGGCCATACAGAGAGAAGATGATAAGAGGTCTAACAAAATCCCCTTAAGACTGACTCATGATGTGAAATTCCCAACTCAATGCATACTTTGTAGGGGTATGGAAAATTCCCCAGTCCACAAAATTAGACGAGCTCAAGAAGTACTAAATTCTATGGTACCAGACTGTGATGAAGTGAAACGTGGGGAAACTAGACAGGACAAATTGAAGGAGTTAATTAGGACCCAGCAATGGCCACACTTAGATAGGGACATGCGGACACACTTGCAACAGGTGGTAATGAATCATGATACGATACGAAGTCTTTAGTTAAGAGGTGAAAGAAGATTATTAGGAGTTGAAGGAAAAGTGGTGAAACTGAAATACAGTAGGAGTAGAAAGAATCTGGGCTCAACCAGATCGCTTCATCTTTCTTATTGGTGTTTTGTCTTTGTTCTGCTCCCTTGGGTCGTCAGACCTTTGTATTAATATTGGTTTATTTATATAATGCTGCTTATTATTATTATTTTTGTTATTGTTGGAGTTAGTGAGCCCGCCCAGGTCCTTGTGTAACTGGGAGGGTAGTCACATTTTTTTTTTTTGAGGTGTTAGTTAAGTGTTAGTTGTGTTAGTCTAAAGGTACACTGTATGGAGAGGCCTGCCAGGTTCTTAGTGGAGCTGGTTGGTCACTCTCATCTTTATTCCTCTAGTAATGTTTTATGTAGAAATGTGTATGTTGAGGCAGGAGGTGGTTCAATTACTTCTTCCTGGCTGATATAGCTGGGAGGGTAATCACATTATTATTATTAATATTATTAATATTTTTTTATTTTTTTATTTATTTTTTATTTAATTTTTTTTTGAGTTAGTGAGCCCGCCCAGGTCCTTGTGTAGCTGGGAGGGTAGTCACATTTTTATTTATTTATTTTTTTTTTTTTACTAAGATGTTAGTTCAATGTTAAATGTTAAATGTTAAATGTTAAATATTAGTTATGTTAGTCTAAAGGTACGCTGTATGGAGAGGCCTGCCAGGTTCTTGTGGAGCTGGTAGGTCACTCTCATCTTTTATTCTCTCTATTAATGTTTTATATGTATATTGGGGCAGGAGATGGTTCAATTACTTTCTTCCTGGCTGATTTAAACCAACTGTGTTCTTGGAATTCTTCGTTGTCTATATTATTTATCCAGTTTTGATATGTTTCTGTGTTAAGTTCAGTCACTTTTTTCCAAATATTTACAGCTTTGTTGTGTATATCTACATTGATTGCTAAGAGGTTTGCTCTCTTGTGTAGCTGTTCATTATTGATGTGGTCTGTATATTTTATGTTATATATAAATCTGAGGGCTATATTTTGTACTGTTTGTAACCTTTTAATGCACGTTTTACTAAGGGTGTTCAATGGGATGGGTGGGTAGTCCATAATTGATTTAACAAGGGCAATATAAATCTTTCTTTTGTTATTAATGCTAAGGTTCTTAAAGCGTTTTATTTTTGATAATCTTATTCTTGCCTGTCGTTCTTTATCTTTTAAGTATGTTATATATCCTCTTTTTGTTAGTTTTAATCCAAGCATCCTACCTTCAGTGTCGTATGGGTATAGTTCCTGGTCGACTATTACTGGACTTGTTTTAATCTTGGCTATTGGTATTATCTTGAATTTGTTCTTATTTGTCCTGATTTTCCATTTTTTCTCAAAATCATTTATGTTTTTTATCGCTCTTACCGTGTAGAGTGCCATAAATTGAGTTGATTTTCCTGGGTATGATACTATTTGAGTAATATCATCAGCAAACATTACATATTCGCTAAAGGGGGTAGGTTGAGGTGTGTCTGAAGTATAAATTGTATATAGTGTTGGAGAAAGGCATCCTCCTTGAGGTACTCCACTCTCAAGATTAAACATAGTTCCCAAAAAGTTTCCAATTTGAATTTGTGCTCTCCTACCATCTAAATAGTTACACAATATTCTTAGCAAGTATTCATTAAGTCCCAGTTTTAATATTTTATATTTTAAGCCTAAATGCCAAACCTTATCAAAGGCCTTAGAAACATCCCTTAAAATTATATTGATCTGGTTACCCTTGCTTTTTTCTATTGCAATTATTTCCGTTATTGTAGCTATTGCAGTTAGGGTATTTCTATTGGGCATAAATCCATGTTGTCTGTTGTTAGTTTTCCCATGTTGTGTTAAAAAGGCTATAAGTCTTGAATTTAATATTTTTCCAATAGTTTCCCGGTAATTTCTAATAAAGATATTGGCCTGTAGTTTAATATTTCCTTATTGTCCTTACCCTCCTTAGGAATAAATATCATTTTAGCATATTTTAGTTTGTCTGGAAAGTAACCAGTTATTAAGCATGCGTTATAAATGTTTAATAGTGTATTTAAAATGTTTTCAGGTAGATTCATGATCATATTTCGTGTAATACCTGTGAGCCCAGGGGCTTTTTCCTTAAATTTCCCCACACAGTGCATCATTTCTCCCATGGTTATTATTTGATTATTAGGTAATAAGTTATAGTCTATATATTGCCTTGGGGTGATTCATGTATTTGTCTTCCCATTTCTTCTATCCTTTCTTCGTGTTCACTATCAAAATTCCTCATTTTCCTCATCTGATATTTTAAAAACTTTACCCATTCCCTTTGAATGCTGACTCTTGTTCATTTTCCTCGTGCAATTTTGTTCCATTTTGGTCTTTAATGTATGGTGTTTTTTGCTTGTTGTGTCATCATCGTGTTTATGGAAGTCCAAAATGTTTTTGTGTCTTTTAGTCATGTCAGCCGCCATTATAATATCATTCCATTTTTTATTGTTTGCTTCCTTACATGCGTCTCTTAATTTTATCTGTAGTGCTATCTGTGTCGTATATAGCCATCTGTTACTGCCGTGTCTTTCCATATACCTGTTTATTTCATTGTAATAGGTCTGGATTAATTTAACTTCTTCTGGTAGTCTGTTGTTGGGTAATGTTCTAAAGTGTGAAGTAGGAGTGTGTTTGGTTATAGATGTTTTTATTGCTGAGTGCAGTCTGTCCATTTCTGAGTCTATGTCTTCTGTTGTTTTCCCTTGTAGGTTAATCGAATGGTGATTACCTAAGTCGTCTTTGAAGCTGTCCCAGTCTGTTTTACTCATTTTCAGTCTCTTTTTTATTGGTATCTGTATGGGGCTTGTTGACAGTGTTAGTATAATTGGCAGATGGTCACTGCCTGTGAGAGGTCCTTGTTTTATATGGTAATTGAAAAAGGCTTTGTTGTTGGTAAAAATTTTGTCTGGTGTCGATTGTGTATTGTGATTTCTCCAGGTTGGAAAGTTAGGACCTAGAGGATTGATTTTCCCAAGGTTTATTAATTGATTAAGGGCGCTTCCCACGGCGTTATTATTTGTATTGTCTAAAATCCTATGTCTGGCGTTAAAGTCTCCTGAGATGTACATAGGGTGACTATTGTTAACCAATTTTAATAGGTCTTCTATAGGTAAGTAGGGTCGTCTCGGTGGGAGATAAGTAGTAGCAATAATTACGTCTCCTTGAGTTGTATTTATTTTTATTGCTAGAATTTCATCGTGGAAGTCATCGATTAGTTTATGTTTTAAGTTTCTTTTAACCTCTATAGCTACTCCGTCATTGTTCTCGCCCGATTTATTTCTTTGGTTTACATAATAGTTAAGAGTAACTAGTAGAATTCTCTCATCTTTTATTTTTAATATTATGGTCTAAAATAAGGTGTGATGTATAATGGGTCTGGCTCTAGGGTGCTTGGTAGTGTTGAGGTGTAGATAAGGATGAGTTTAGTGTACAGTAGTTGTGGCTGAGGGTTATAGAGAAGGCTTTTAGGCCACCAGTTGTGTGATCTTGTGGTGTCTTCTGTTTTAAGTTGAGTATATATTTCGTCTTCCATGACTTGTACCATACTCCCTGTGCTTGTCTGTGTGTTTAATGGCAAAATGTTGTATTTTTCGTGAAGTTCTTTTATTTTGGTTGTGTATGGGGGACGTTGTTTGGAGGCTCTGCGGATGGCTTTGTCTTGTGTTGCCTGGAGTTTTAATTGGTTGGTACGGCTGATTGTGTTTAATGGTATTGGCGGGTATTCGAGCTGGGTGCGGACAAGTGCTTTAAATCGGTGTAGTTGTATTTTCTCTTCCATTTTATCGAATCTTCTTAGTTTTGTAAGCTGTATTCGGGCTAGTCTATTACGTTCTTTT
This sequence comes from Homarus americanus, assembly GCF_018991925.1. NCBI lineage: Eukaryota > Metazoa > Arthropoda > Malacostraca > Decapoda > Nephropidae > Homarus > Homarus americanus. The sequence continues at coordinate 13,673 of NW_024740323.1, read as the reverse complement.
ATGTGTTTATTTATTCCTGTTTTTGTTATTGATAGCCCCAGTATTTTTCGTTCGTTTGAGTATTGTATTTCTTCGTTGTTTACTGTGATTGGTGCTGGGTTTATCCTTGAAATGTGTATGACTTTCAGTTTCTGTGTATTAGTTTTGATTTTCCATTTCTTCTCGTAATTATTGATTTGTATTATGGCGCGAGCTGTTTTTAACGCCATCATCTGTTTGGCCTTGCCTGGATGGCGGATGATCTGGGTGACATCATCAGCATATGCAATGTATTCACCGTGAATTGGTGGCGGCATGTCTGAAGTGTAGATTGTGTAAAGAGTTGGGGATAAGTTACTTAACAGAGCCTTAATTCTTCAAGTGATACATTTACTGCCAGCCTGGATTGCTTTTGTTGCAACCAGGCTTCATCACAAGAACTTCTTCCCACGGCCATAACAACAAAAAGGTACTCTTGGGTTACCACACATAGTCTCGCGTCACTGACAGTCACTGTGGACGGTTGTCGCGGCAAGTAGAACTGGTAAGCGTGACTTGAATTAACCATTAGGTGCAATAGACCAGCCTGGATTGCTTTTGTCGCAACCAGGCTTCCACACGTGATATTTCCACGGGGATAACAAACCTAGGTTAACACACTTAGTCTCGTGTCGATCACGGTCACGGTAGACGGGTGTCGTGCAGGAGAACTCTGTAAGCGTGAATTAATTAACCATTTACTGTAGGTTTGATAGGCCAGCCTGGATTGCTCTTGTCGCAACCAGGCATCCACACGTGATATTTCCACGGGGATAACAACCTAGGTTAACACGCTTAGTCTCGTGTCGACGACGGTTCACGGACGGAGTGCGGTGGAGGACTCTGTGTGGTGTGGTGTCCCGCCCCCCCCTTCAGGAGGGAGAGGCTGGAGGCGACGTCTTAACTAACCCATGGCTCAGGGGATACTACTTAAAATGAGGTTTTTGGGTGTGAAGCGATGAACAGTACAACACTGTTCCACTGCCCACCCCCCTAAAGGCTGGCTAACATACACTAATTGAAAAATACATGTCCCAGTTATGCCTCGCCGGGCGTCTTATCTCTGGTAAAACAAACTTTGGAGTTGGTTGCGTGGGTAAGCCTAACGCAACCCATGACAATCGCCCCTACTAAGAAAAATTTTTCTTCGGAGAATAAAAATTTCAGCACCTGTATACAATCAAGAGAACGCCTAGCCCAGACACACAATTCAACATTCACACTGTGGTGTGTGTGTGACACTAACACTGCAACGGGATGTAGTCGCCAATCGCCACTGAGGGAAAACCTCAACATTTACTTTAGATTTTCAGGCTGGAGGAAAACTCCGAGGCGAGGGTGACAATTCCCGAGCAATAGTTCATGCTAAGCGTAAACACGCTACATTTATGTTACAGCAACGTGTTGTGTAGTGTAGGGTATGTAGACATTGTTTAGGTGGTACAGGTGTCGTGTTATGTTCTTAAATGTAGAGAGGTGTGAAAAGGTTTACATAACATTTGAAGAGTCGTCAGATGCGTGGAGGTTCGAGTTGACCGGAACATATGGACACTCCCACACATAGGTCAGGTCCTAGACACGCTCTGCAATGTCGAATGAACTTTCCCGGTGGTGAAGAGAAGGACTCCTCCAGCCGGCTGATGTGGAACTGGGTCCCTCTTTCGCTGAGGGCCCCCAAGGTGAGGGTGTACTCTGCCCATCACTCACCATTGGGTCTACTGTCCACCGCCTCAAGCTGAAGTCCACCAAAATGAAGATGTAAATCTGTCCGTCACTCGCCCTTGGGTTTACTGTCCACCGCCTCGTAGTGAATCGGGAGGCTGAGGTGGAACTGGGTCCCTCCGTTGATGAGGACCCCCAAAGGTGTGGAGGTACTCTTCCCGGCACTCACCCTTGGGTGTGCAGTCCACCGCCTCGTACTGAATCAGCTGGCTGATGTGGAACTGGGTTTGCTGACCACAGCGTCCGCCGCCACCCTCTCAAGGGTTCGGGGATCACTGTGAGAGGCCACAGGGGTGCAGGTAGAACTCGCCCTCCGTCGCTGGTTCTGGCAAACATCACAAGTCCTCTTCTGTTTCTTTATTTTCCACCTTTAACTTCACATTCAAAATTTCTTAGAGTCCCCTCAATTGTACTAGTAATCATTTCGTAGTACAATATATGCGTTTGCACAAACTGCTGACAAGAGTGCAATTATCCGCGGTCTGTGTCCCTGTTCGGGCGCCAATTGTCAGGGGTTTTGGGGTGGTTCAGATGGTACTAGGAGTGGATTATATTATATAAAGATAATAATATGTCGTATTTCTTATTTCTTACTGTAGAGTCCGATACCTTCACACTGATTACTTACAGGAGATTATGGCGTATCTACGTAGAAGTTCACTCCACCACTCGACATTCCATGATTTATACTTGATAAATGATGATTTAATGAATTCATTTAATTTTCAACATCCATCTAAGTTATTGGTTATACTATGTCATAACCAATCAGTCATTACCTTTAGTAATAATAAGATAGGATCACAGATACGGGCAGATAATTGCACTTACATTTATTTGTCAAGCTTCCATACGATGATTTACAATTTGCATGGATATATGATTTACTCACGTTCACGCTGTAATAAAATTAATCTTCTAAAACAGGGAATTTTCAACTTGGGGACACATGTGGTTACTCTACTATGGGTGTGACTTAACAGAGCCTTAATTCTTCAAGTGATACATTTACTGCCAGCCTGGATTGCTTTTGTTGCAACCAGGCTTCATCACAAGAACTTCTTCCCACGGCCATAACAACAAAAAGGTACTCTTGGGTTACCACACATAGTCTCGCGTCACTGACAGTCACTGTGGACGGTTGTCGCGGCAAGTAGAACTGGTAAGCGTGACTTGAATTAACCATTAGGTGCAATAGACCAGCCTGGATTGCTTTTGTCGCAACCAGGCTTCCACACGTGATATTTCCACGGGGATAACAAACCTAGGTTAACACACTTAGTCTCGTGTCGATCACGGTCACGGTAGACGGGTGTCGTGCAGGAGAACTCTGTAAGCGTGAATTAATTAACCATTTACTGTAGGTTTGATAGGCCAGCCTGGATTGCTCTTGTCGCAACCAGGCATCCACACGTGATATTTCCACGGGGATAACAAACCTAGGTTAACACGCTTAGTCTCGTGTCGACGACGGTTCACAGGACGGAGTGCGGTGGAGGACTCTGTGTGGTGTGGTGTCCCGCCCCCCCTTCAGGAGGGAGAGGCTGGAGGCGACGTCTTAACTAACCCATGGCTCAGGGGATACTACTTAAAATGAGGTTTTTGGGTGTGAAGCGATGAACAGTACAACACTGTTCCACTGCCCACCCCCCTAAAGGCTGGCTAACATACACTAATTGAAAAATACATGTCCCAGTTATGCCTCGCCGGGCGTCTTATCTCTGGTAAAACAAACTTTGGAGTTGGTTGCGTGGGTAAGCCTAACGCAACCCATGACAATGTGTGCTTCTCTATGGTCTAAGAAATTACAAAGAAGAGAGGTGAAGTTGTTAGGGAGTTCTTGATTGGATATTTTATATTTAAGTCCCAAGTGCTAGACCTTATTGAACGCTTTTGCCACGTCCCTTAAAACTACGTTGCACTGTTCTTTATTATGCATTGCGTTTGCTATATTTTCGTATATAAGGGCAATGGCTGTGTTTGTTCCTCCTAAAGCCGTGTTGTCTAGGGTTGTATTTGTAGTCTAGTTCCAGGTGTGTTCTTAATCGGTGGTTAATTATTTTTTTCTAATCTTTTCCCGGAGTTTCTAAGAGAGAGATTGGTCTGTAGTTTGCTACTGCTGTGGGGGCTTTTCCTGGTATTGGTATCAGTCTGATAATTGCTGTCTTAAATTTCTTTGGGTAGTGGTCTGAAGCTATGGATGCATTGAATTTACGTCTTAGTAGAAGTAACATGTTGTTTGGTAATTGCTGTAAAATGAGTTTATTTATTTTACTGACTCCAGGGGCCTTGTTCTTAAAACTGTTGATTGTTCTTACTATTTCGTCCACTGTGATTGGTTGTTAGTGGGGACTTGTCATCCAGTGTATTCAGGTCGATCGTGGGGCCAGATGTGGGTTATTTGCGACATATGGTTGGATACTTCCCTCTCTGTGGTCATGCAGAAGTTTAAGTTTTCTTCGTTGGTTATTTGAAAGATCTTACTCCAGAAAGATCTAAATTCCGGTTCTTATTCGGTTGGATCTGTTAATTTGACTTGATTATTATTTACTATATAGTTAGACTGGTTGCTGGAGGTTCCCATTAAGTGCTTTATTTTCTGCCAGAACTGGTTCTGTTTATGGGAGTTTTCTTCCGTTTATGAAATCAACTTCTGCCAGTTCCTGTTGTATGCTTCTTTTGAAATGTTTTTCAGCTGTTCGTGTATTATGTTGTATAGCCGTCTGTGTTCTGGTGTCCATCCTTGTTGTGTGATTAGTTTAATTAGGTTGTTAAATTATGTCTGTATGATTCTTGATTGGTGTGAGTATTGAGGGTGTGGTAATGTTCGGTGAGTGGTCTTGGGTATGTTGTGTTCCATGGCCTGGCTAACGTGCTCGTACCATGTGTCCAGTGATTGGTCTATTAGAGAAGTGTGCCTGTTGTGTAATTGTGTGGGTTACGGGTTGTTTAATTCTTGTTTGAAGTTTTCCCAGTTAGTTCGGTTATAGTTGAATCTTAGCCTGGCCGGGATCTGTATTGGGGCTGTGGAGAGTGTGGCTATGATAGGGAGATGATCACTATTGGGCCGGGTTCGAGTAGTATGTTTAGGTGGTGGTGTTGATTTGTTACAACGATGTCTAGGTATGCTGTGTGGCCTGCTCTAATGCACGTGGGGCATTCCGGTCCGAGGTGTTGCCGTGGCTCACTAGTGTGCTCAGCACCTGGCCTACTGCGTTGTTGGTGTGGTGTCCTAGTGTGCGGCGTCTAGCCTTGAGATCGCCCAGAAAGTAGGCAGGTATGTTCCTCCTCATCAATCTGAGCATGTCTGCTATTGGAAAGATAGGTCTTCTTGGAGGGAGGTAGCAGGTGCCGATTGGACCCGTGGTGCTGTTAATTTCAATTGCCAGAAAGTTTTCTTGAAATGTATCCTGGATTTTATGTTTTATATTTCTTTTAATTGTTATGGCTATTCCATCCTGTAACGGATTTGGGCTGTTTTTTTGGTATACTGTGTAATTGAATATCTTGATTTTATTTGAATTACCCTGGAGGTGAGAATTTAATATGATGACGTCTGGGTCCAGGGTCAGATATATGTTGTATAATTCGTGAGCTCGTGGTGTGGTCCAGGTCAGTACATTTTGTTAAATTATTTTAAGTCTGTTGATTATTAATGCTGATGTCTCGAGCTTGTTTGGGTCATTTTAGATGGTCGGTGTTCTCCTGAAGACCTTCTGTCAGTCAGCAGGCCAAGGCGGATTATTTTAAATGGTGACTGGTCAAGTCTCTCTATTGTGTTGTGTCTTGTAAGTATTCTTCCTTTCTTAATTAGTGTTTCCATGTGGGTGTCTTCTAGGTTTTTGTCTGTATATGTGTATGTTATCTTTCCTTGTCGTGTTCCTGCCAGGAGTCTTTCTGTTGAGACTATGGGGGGAGCTGTAGTGGAGAAAAATCGTAGACCAATTTCGTCTCCCGGGTCTTCATTCTCCGTGGTCCTTCTGGGTGACGGTGGTGGTGCCATAGTTACTGTTTTATTCTTTCTTGTGGTGCTGAATTTGGCGACGTGTTCTGCTTTTGTGGCGGATTCGTCTTCATCCTTATCTCCTCACTTGCTGGCTCGGGATGTATGTCGGGGTTAACCTGTTCCTGGGTCGATTGTTCTTGTTCTTCGGGGCTCTCTGGTCTGTATATGATGTTGAATAGGTAGAGGGCCACGTCGTTAGGGAATACCCTGTCCGGTAAGTTGTTGGCGACGAACATGTCCCTCGCTGCCTGGGCAAAAGTTCCAGGTCTGGTTATATTCATGATGTGGGCGTGGATTATGGAGGTCATTATTTTGATGGAGAGGTTATTTCCGAGCTGAAGCAGAATAGGTTGGTTTGGCTTTTCCCGTGTCCTCTCCCTCTCCTCGTCCTTCTTTTGACTAATTATTGCTTTCCGTGTGGGGCCGCGGGCTGCCAGTGTTCTGTGTTCTCCACAACAGTCTAAGCCTTTGGGAGTATCTTTGTCTTTACACTCCCTGAAGATGTGCCCCTTGTTCCAGCATTCAGAACAGTACTTGGTGTCTTTGTTGGGGCAGTCTGTAGCCGTGTGTGTGTACTGATAACAGTTCCAGCATGGAGTAAGGAGGAAGAATTCCTCCTGCTCCACCTGGCTGCTGCTGACATGGGAGTAGAAGAGACAAAGTCCCTCCTGGATTGCACTTTGGGCCATGGCTATTTCCGTGAACCTAATTTTGAGCATGGAGGGCAGTCTGGGCAGCCTGACCACTTCCTCCACCTTGGCCCATACAATATAAATTTAATTCCTCGTTATTATTGTCTGCTTCGTGTGATATCTAATTTATACTTTTTATTGCAGAGTGACGGGTGACGGTATATGATACTTCCCGTAGGTGTAAGGGTAAGAGTGAGGCCTTTATGGTGGTGTTACTGTAGGCAGGTTAACATTAGTTTGTTTTATTATTGACCTGTGTTAGTAAATTAGTTTACTGTTCCTGGGTTAGTGGCACACTTATCAATGTTAACTATCCATACTTCTATTCAAGAGTTATGGTATACAAACAATGCCACAACTAATAATGTAAGTACAACAGTGGTATGTGGGCTGTAATGCCACATGAATACTATACTAAATCTTACTGTTACATTGTTACAACACGTCTTCTCTTTTGTCTCCAACATACAATACTGTACACATGTTCCACCCCAGACAACACATATGTGCACCCAAGAACCGTCTGGCCAGTTATATATGGGACCAAACAATGTCTCTTGGTGTGCTCTTATGTATGAATGTAATGGGGCCCAAGTGTAATATTAAGGAGCCCATCTGGACAAGTGTCCGCCCGGATATAACCAAATGTGTGATGTTGGGAGAACATTAATTTACCACTACCTTGTATTTACCTTGAAGTGTTAGTTTTATAAACTGTTTTTGGTGAAACAATTGAACGAGAATGACCAAATATATAATAGTTGTTAGTAATGTAACTCAACATTTTTACATGTGAAAGGTTTTCCTGTGTGATCATAATAGTAGACCATGGGCCGAGGTCAGCTATCTTGCTTAGTTTTCGAGATCCGTAGTCCCCACCTGGGAACTACCTATAAATATGCTAGTTATGTTATATGAACACCCATAAACCCTAAATGACATGTTCCCAACTTTAAATCTTGCACGTTAGGTAGAAATTTGATAAATTCTAATTTACTGGCTGCTATGGAGATGTTTACCTTAGAGTACAACAATGTTTTAAGCCAAATCTAAAGGTAGCGACTAGCAATAGTTGATGGAAATAGCCTTATTGTATACCTTAAAGGTCGGTCAAAGTCGTCCAATAAACTATGATGAAAAAAGGCCTAGAATGTTCTCGTTGCTAAGCGTAATATTCCCCACCAACCATAATTTATAGCCTTATATTACTTGATGTTCATTAAAACCTTCAATAAATGCTGGCACAACAATACAAAGCAACAAGCGATATATATTTAATAACTCTTAATTGGACATCTTAAAACACATTTATATAAGTATTTTAATTCTAGATAATAGTTTTGCACATCAGCTAAACTGTAATACAAAATAGTGAAGAAATTCAATCATCAATATAAAAAATAATGGAAAAATATTACACATAAAAAATTACTTTTGTTACTATTAATATTACTAATAATTGATAATGATTAGTATTAATTATTATTACAAATTATTAATAATTACAAGAAAGAAGATTTATCATCTAATCAAGCCGTAATTACTACATAAAAGGGCGACTTTAAAGGAGCTGGTTATTGGTGGAAACAAACATTCAGTTTTTCAACACAAATAGCCAGCTCCTGTAATGTGGTGCTACCTTGCCATCATTTATAAAGTTTAAGAGACTAACACTGTTACACGTGTCTCTGTTATTAATATAATGTGTCCTTGAAAGAGGGATCAACTGTACAGAATTTAGTATGATTGATTTAGGATCTGAAAATAGTCTACCAGTGGTCAATATACTATATTTTTAAGTTATTAAAGTTCATCATCTGAACCTTCCGAGTCTATATCTTGTTCAGCAACTGAGAGTGCTCTGCTATCCTTTACTAATGACATCTTAAATTCCTTTGATGACCGTCAGGTCACAGTCGGTATATTCTTGGACCTCTCTAAAGCCTTCGATGCTGTCGACCATACCATCCTCCTTTCAAAGCTTGAACATTCCGGCGTTAGGGGCCTGTCCCACAATTGGTTTACCTCATATCTGTCCAACAGGATGCAGTATGTCTGTTATAATAACCACCAACCTGGCTCCTCGCCAATCTTGTATGGAGTCCTCCAAGGTTCAATTCTCGGTCCAGTACTGTTTTTGTTGTACATAAACGACATATTCCACGCCAGCTCACTCATAAAATACAACTTATTTGCAGACAATAGTAATCTCTATGCCAGCAGCTCAGACCTCCATTCCTTGATGAGAACTATGAACACTGAATTAACTTAAGTCGGGACCTGAGTAATATGTAATAAACTGACCCTAAATCTTGAGTAAACCTACTACACGATCTTTCACAGAAGAAAAAACTTATCTCCAGACTTGAATCCCCTGTACCTTGGTAATACAGTCCTCAAACGCGAACAAAATACTAAATTCCTCGGAGTTATTGTTGGTGAGAAACTTTACTGGAGAAACCACATACAAGCCATTCACAGTAAAATCAATAAACAGTGCGGTATCATGTATCACGCTCGACAGTCACTCACTCTCACAGCAATGAAAGAAATCTTTCATGATCTTGTTTACCAACACCTGATACACTGTCACACACTATGGGGGGCCTCTGGCTCTTCAAAAACACAATCTCTGGTTACTGCACAAAAGAGAGTTGTACGGACAATGACCTACTTGAAAAAACCGATCACACAAACGAAAAATTTGCTATATTGAAATTTTTAAAATTCGAAGATATTAACACTTACTGCTGTGCCCTCTTTGTTTACAAATCTATCAATCACTTGCTTGACAATAATTACTTCCAGTTTCGGAATAATCAGAGATACAACGTAAGGCACCCAGAGCTACTAAGGCCACCCCCCCATGCGCTCCTCTCAGTCCCAGACCTCCATAAAATATCATGGTGTCAAGGTATGGAACAACTTACCCCCACCCATCCCAGCAAAGACTACTTTCCCTTCCTTTAAATCATCTCTAAAAAAATATCTATTGTCAAAGTATTAATATTTCTTGTAACACTTACTATATATACAGTACCTGCTTTTATTGTACCACCAAATCCGTTTTATCGAAAATTATCACGTAAATAAATAAGTAATTACCATTGCAATACACATAATTGCCAACTAGACATAATCCTCAAAGCTCTGTCCTCTTGGTCTAACTTATTACTGCACAACCCAGGTTGTACTGCTCCCCATTATACTTATGTTTTTAAATTCCACTCTAATTCGAACCCACGGCCCACGAGCCTATGACTGTGACTGGGGAACGCTAACCACTGGACCACCAGGTGTTGATTGTATGTAGAGGCCCGCGTGCTTTATTGGGCTAATGAAATATATATATGTGGATCCTCGTGTTTCGAAGCCGGATTTGGTAAAATGTTACTCTGACCACCTACGTGATACGGGTAGTCCCCATTAGAGGTTCACGGCGCCATAAGCTCGTTGAACAGGCTTTGTGTGTAATATAACAAAGTCTAGGACTGCTTTAGGTATCCTGGTGGTCCAGCGGTTAGCGTTCCCCGGTCACAGTCATAGGCTCGTGGGCCGTGTGTTCGAATCCTGGCGTGTTGAGGCGTTGATTATATATATGTAAATGTGTGTATATATGTATGTGTATATGTATGTATAAATAAATAAAAAAAATAAATAAAAATAATAAGTAAAATAAATAAATATTGAAGTGATAACCGTGGTAACATTATGAGATGTACTTATTACCACCATGCTATTGTACTATTGCAGATGATACTAAATGTTACATAATACTTCCTTGAGATAAATGTATAGTACAGTATATATCAGGTCCCTCAAAGAGAGCTCAGGTTCTCAACTGGCTCAGCCATGTTAATATTGTTATTTTTATCCACTCTGTATCTGTATTTTTCTGGCTAAATAAAATGTTTCAATTCAATTTAATTCAACTGTTTCTGGGGTAGTGGTTGACTTCTGACATTCTGAACATGAACACAAGTCTGTGCAAGGAAGCTTGTTATGGAGACATGTGCATCTTCCTTGTGCACATTTTGTGTTCTTACATGAACAATGCACAAGTTCCATTACACTAAATGGTGCTGGGGGAAGAGTCATCCAATCGACTACCAATTTTTTGTCTTCAATTTTCCAACCATTACTTTCAGGTGGCGGTATTTCAGGATTTTGAACTAGACATCGCTTATATATTGCTGCCTGATAAGTGGCCCGCTGTATGTGCTTCAGAAGGGAATCCTTATTCGGGGGTAACCTACATTCTCCATATCTGCCAGACTTAAACATTTTCACCCGTGATTCATTTACATCACAGCAATCCTTTTGTCCATACAGCTCGCATATATATGCATCCAGCTCATCAGATATAGTCTGAGAAACCTCAAATACATTTCCAAGTTGTGCTAATGCTGCACAGTGAGCAGGGTTTGATATCATGATTTTGGCAGAGTTCTTTTTTCCTATTCCATGCTAACAGAGTCATAACCGGTCACACAATGAAAGAAGGCTTCACACACTTCTCCACCAAAATGGCCAAATATTTGGCATAGAGCAATTGTGCGCATATTATCTCCTTTACCAGTATGGAAGTACAACTCCGCATCAATGTCCATACAGAATGCTACAGCGACCACAAGTACATCAGTATCTGGGCTGTTTATAACTGTGTCCACTAGTATTGGCAGCATGAACACTGTGTAAGAGCAGCCAGCTTCCTCTTGGGTTGTATACAATGCTGGAATTGGTTTGACTTCAACAGCAGTCTTTATATCATTCACACGAATCAGATCACACTCATCCTGTGATATCAAGCAGAGAGACCAGTCAAGTACTCAACATATACAATCCAAGATCTATATCAATATAGCCTGCTCTATGTACCCAACTAATTCAGAGATATGAGCTAGCCTTTCATCATGTTTCTTTCGTGCTCTGTCTATCTTCGTTTTATCTGTAAACCGCATGTAGAACTTGCGGTGATATCTGACGATTTTTACCGCGGGGATTTTAGCGTGCAACGCTTCAAAGCTCTGTACAAGCTCTAGTCCATAGCGATTTATGGAATCCTTGGCAACTTCGGATTCCCTGGTGTCTAGGTATTTCCATAAATGCGCACTTGAGACAAATTTTCGCCAACTAGCCTCAGAAAAACTAATAATATTGTCCCGTCTTGTAGAATCAACAACGTGCATGGAGCACGCCACGTTTATAGATATTGGTGAGAGACGGCGATCATGATTGGCCGTGAACCAGCCCTTATGAGACACGCCGTTTCATTGGTGGCCAGTGTTCTGCCGTGACGTCAATATGCACTGCTTTCTATCCACATTTTCGGATAATTTAAAAAAAAAATTATAAACTAACGTGGAACTTTTGAGACTGGGAACATTCATATTCGTGATTAGCAACATCTAATTTACAAGGAAAAATTCATTTGAAGTAGTTCTTTGACGGGTACTACGGAATTGAATGATATCGAGCCTCGGCCCGCGGTTTATTGTGCTTCTTTATAATACTATAAGTAATAAGTTCCATGTTGTAATAATTGGTGCCAGTAAAGTCTTCCCGTGTCTACAGGATAACTAAAAGTTATATTCACCCTTGTCACCAGATGTCTTTATTGTCACAACTGTCAGGTCATTAGTAGAAGCCGACAATTGATACCAACTGCAACTTTCTCTTTCACGAGAATTTCATGAAAATGTGATAAATTTGATAGAGTAAATGTATTGAGAGCCAATAAGCCATTGTTGTGATGACTTAGTGAAGGTCTCCACCGGTGGTCTTATGAGTCTTTTGTTATAAAGTAAATATTGTAACATTTGTTTCATTACTTTCCTCTGACTACACAAGTTATTATGTAAACTGATAAAAAACAATGTTCATTCATCAAACGAGAGTGACAGTGTTGTAACTATTTCAGCCAAACTATTATAATTTATCCTCTTCACCACTCGTTAGCTGCTGGGGCGGTCTGTCACGTCTCTGTTAGTGACCACTGGGCATGTACTGGCTCTGTTACACACCTGAGCACAAGAGTCAACACACACCTGAACACAAGAGTCAACACACAAGAGAGACATAATGAGCTGTTAGAGGGAAGTAGACTGAGTGAGGCGAGGCTGTACGGGGCTGGTCACGTCTCGCTACACAATGTAATATTTACTCCTTTCTTTTTAAACGTGGAGCATGAGAGATATTTTATGTTCGAGTGGAGGAACGTTTATACGCTAATGTTTGGGTTTGGTTTGGTTTACATTATTCAAAAACTAAAGTAGATCTGTTTGGTAATTATTAGGTGCACATCTTGAGAGAAATAAAGACACACATATCCCTCAGTACACCAGGCATTACCTTGTTATTGTGTCTAATAATGACATTATTCACCTGGACGACTCACAGGTAAACCTCCCGGAGGACTAATTAGTCTTGTATGTTTTCATCTGTAAGTCTTCTTTGTTTCACCTTTCATTTATTAAACTTAAAACACCCAAAACATTTACTGTGGCACCATCCCGACGCTACAACACTGGACACGATCAAACCTTCCAATGATCCCCAAGAGGAAAAAACACCCAACATATTTTAATATAATTGAGACATAATTGTTGTCACGGTGAGGAGAGGAGTGGGATGGAGAGATGAAACTAAAGTCTTCTTGTCTACCGAGAAAATCCCAACTATTAACATGTGTTTATATACTCACTTGAGAAGACATAAGAAAACTGTAATAATAAGAAAAGGAAAATGTTGATGATAAATACACACAACAGCCGCTTGTTGTTGTGGGTTATAAACACAACCATCAAACAATCAGTTATAATCACATTCAGGTAATATACGCCTTTAATTGTGATTTCGTCGTTAAGTTCATTATAACCGAAAGATACTAATAATGGAGATATAGGGGTTAAGGAGGCGTTGTTACAGAGAGTCATGCCGCTCTTAGCTGAGATCAAGAAGGAAAAAACGAACATCAAAAATTACATTGTTACTAATACACTCTTAGAGGCTGGCCAGGACGGGACGGCTGCATCTAAGGTAAAGACGAACTACTGTACAGTGTAGATAGGTCCTTGTTGAGCGGATGACTCACCAGGTGGGGTGAGGGAGGTGTAGGACCAGGTACTGTACACACCAGGTGGGGTGAGGGAGGTGTAGGACCTGGCACTGTACACACCAGGTGGGGTGAGGGAGGTGTAGGACCAGGTACTGTACACACCAGGTGGGTGAGGGAG